>NW_027187323.1:1736956-1813063 GCF_028583685.1 Petaurus breviceps papuanus
GAGGGAGGGAGGGAGGGAGGGAGGAAGGAAGGGAGGGAGGGAGGAAACAAGATTACTAAGCATTCACTATGTGTAAGATAACACAGAAAAAGGAGTTGAAAAAATGAAGAGGTGGGGTCGGAAATCTTCCAGGCAGGAACAGGGCCAGGAGAGGAATGAAGGCACTCCTGGGCTCCTCCACAAAATGGAGGTCACAGGTGGAACTCACCAATGGCAGAAGGGGACAGACCTTGCAAGGGGATTTTGAGAAGGTCCCAAGGATGTCTGGATGTCCTAGAGTTGTTGTCCTTCCTTCTCAAAGAGCACCATGACATCAGGAAGATGATGCCATGACTTGCAAGTGAACTTGATTTAAGTGAAGGAGGGCTGTGCAAAGTCACCAGCCTCACTCTCTGTTCCAGAGCCATCTGGGTCCAGTGGTAAGATAAAGATCAGGACAACTAGAGATGGCCCCAGATGTCATAGGGTGAGTGGTCACTGAAGGAAGTTCCAGTATAAGAAAATGGCATAGTGTGGATGTCTGGGGGCCAGAAACTGGGCTGGGAGGATTAGAAGGGAATGTGAATAAAGGTATGAGAGAAATTCCAGGATGTTCACATGGAAATTATGTAGATCCTCTTCAGAGCTGCATTTCACAACATGACTGGGCAGTCCTTTACATGTGAACATGGGGCCATGGGAGTTTGTGTCCTTCCTTCCCATTCAGCTGTCTAGTCCCAGCCCTGGTTGTCCTGACAAGTCCGTTTTCTTGCTTGGGACTTGTCTACCACCTGGAGATAGGGAGTGGCAGGAACACATTTTCACTCATTCTCTCTGTACCTCTTCTGCCAATGAATCTCCTGACCTACAAATATAAGCCACGTTGATATTAATACAAGATCAGCTGAGGGAAATTAGCTGCAAAGGTAACTATGCTGGACTGATCTTACTAGCTTAAACTGCTCTTCTCCCTTTCATAAAACACTCAGGTCACCTCTCCTGGAGTCATAGACTTTCTTTGCCCTCTTTTCCCATGGTGGGTCCCAACATTCCACAATAGCTATCTTCTCACCATGCACCCTACCTGCCACCGCATCCCCTAGAATACTAGATCTATTACTGATGGGGTGCTTGGGTATCTGTGCTTGGACCCTAATTTCAAGATCACATTTCTTCATAGACTCAAAACACTATCCCTGACAGTTTTCTCCCCAGTCCAAGGACACTATTCCTAGCAGTAACTCATCAGTGGGCCCCTGGACTCTCTAGAGCAATCTGATTTCTGTAGAATTTCCCTTGTAAAAACAGGACTAGGGAGTAGAAACAGGACTTCTGCCGGGCTCCTGGTTCCAGCTCTTCCAATTCATGTAAAAGGTGACTGAACAAACTTTGGATCTACAGAACCCACAAAATGACACAGAGAAGCTAAACTACTGCTGAGGACAGTCCGGCAGGCCAGCAGGAAGGGGCCAGTGCAGCACTCTGGGAGCCTAGCCCAGCCCTGTATGAGCCGGAGGTTTTAGCCTTAGGGCAGCCATAACTAGCCAATGGCTGGAGAGACTTCAGATCAACAGAAGCTGTGGCAGTTTCCAGAATAATCAGCCCATAGATGCTGACAAAGTGAGAGGTCAGTGCAATGTGGACTTTGTGAACTGGGAATTTGGGAGTGCTGTCAGGCCTTTACCCCCTGAAAGGAGAAGCGACTAAGGTGCTGTGGCCATGAGCCACCACCACATGGCTGCTTCAGAGCTCCTGGTCTACAGGTTGTAGGGGGACCAAGTGATCAGTCTGAGGGGTAATTGCTCTTGCTTTAACCTGTTTGGATCTGGATTGTGGTCTAGGGTGGAGGTCCTGGGATACATGACCAGTTTGCCAGAGTGTGTGGAGGCTTCAGAGAAGACACCCAACTAATAGCTCCAGCAGCTATGAAAACCCCAGCGATTTGGGACAAAGCTCCCCTCTCTGGTAACAGAGTTCTACCATAGCAAAAAGTTTAAAAGTAAAGTAATTGAGTGGCAACATGAGAAAATGGGGGAAGCAAGGCAAGCACAGAGGTCCGACTCTGGATTCCTTTTTTGGGGACAAAAAGGATCAAAGCATGGAACAGGAGGAAGACAGCAAAGTCAGTACTCCTGCACCAGAAGCTTCCAAGAAAAGAATAAGCTGCTTACAGGCCATAGAGGAGCTTAAGAAGGATTTTGGAAAACAAATAAGAGAGGTGGAGGAAAAATTGGGAAGAGAAATTAGAATAGTGCAAAAAAAAATATGAAATGAGAGTCAACAGCCTGACTAAAGAAAATAATACCTTATAGAATAGACTAACTCAAATGGCAAAAGAAGCTCAAAAAGCCAATGAGGAGAAGAATGCCTTAAAAAGTCAAATTTGCCAGATGGAAAAGAATCTAAAAAATTCACTGAAGAGAATCATTCCTTCAGAATTAGATTGGAGCAAATGGAAGCTAGTGACTTTATGAGAAATCAAGATACTATTAAACAGATCCAAACTGATCTGTTTAATACAGATCCAACTGAAAAAATAGAAGGCAATGTGAAATATCTCATCGAAAAAACTACTGACCTGGAAAATAGATCCAGGAGACATAATTTAAAAATTACCGGACTACCTGAAAGCCATGATCAAAAAAAGAACCTAGAAATCATCCTCCAAGAAATTCTCAAGGAAAATTGCCCTGATGTTTTAGAACCAGAGGGCAAAATGGAGGTTGAAAGAATCCACCAATCACCTCCTGAAAAAGATCCCAAAAAGAAAACTCCTAGGAATATTATAGCCAGGTTCTGGAGTTCCCAGATCAAGGAAAAAATATTACAAGCAGCCAGGAAGAAACAATTTGAATACTGTGGAAACACAATCAGGATAACACAGGATCTGGCAGCTTCTACACTGAGGGATCAAAAAGGCTTGGGATATGATATTCCAGAGGTCAAAGGAGCTGGGATTAAAACCAAGAATCACTTACCCAGCAAAACTGAGTATCATGTTTCAGGGGAAAAATATGGTCATTCAATGGAACAGAGGACTTTCAAGCATTCTTGATGAAAAAAACCAGAGCTGAATAGAAAATGTGACATTCAAATACAAGAAGCAAGAGAAGCATGAGAAGGTAAACAGGGAAAAGAAATCATAAGGAACTTATTAAAGTTGAACTACTTACATTCCTACATGGGAAAATGATAATTGTAACTTATGAAACTTTTCTCAGTATGAGAATAGTTGAAGGGAATAGAAATGTGTATATTTATACATATATATGTCTATATAGGAGGGTATATGGGCATATGAATACATATGTAAGTATATGTATATATATGTACAGGTATACATAGACAGAGGATACAAGACTAGTTGAATAGGAAGGAATGATACTTAAAAGGTGAAATTAAGAGGTGAGAGAGGAATATAATGAGAGGAGATGGGGAGAAATAGAATGGGGTAAAATATCTCAAATAGAAGAGGCAAGGGAAAACTGTTACAATGGAGGGGAAGAACAGGAAGGCAAAAGGGAATGAGTCAACCTTATTCTCATTGAATTGGGCTTAGGGAGGGAATGACATACACACTAAATAGGGTATCTCACCCTACAGGAGAGTAGGGGGAAAGAGGATGAGAGGGGGGATGATGGAAGGGAGGGCAGGCTGGGGGGGAGGGAAGTTGGAAGCACCCACTTTTCAAAAGGGACAGGATCAAAGGGGGGTGGGATGGGATGGAGGGAAATATAGTCAGTCTCTCACGATATATCCACTATGGAAATGTTTTGTATAGCTACACATGTACAGCCTATATTGCATTACTTATCTTCCCAATAAGGGTGGGTGATGTGGGAGGTAGGGAAAGAATCTGGAATTCAAATTTTTAAAACCAAATATTTTAAAAATGTACATTATTATTATTATTTTACATGTAACTAGGAAATAAGATATACAGGCACTGGGGCAGAGAGATCCACCATGCCCTACTGGAAAGTCAGAGTGGGAATGGGGGAAGATTTAGGAGAGAGTAGATTGGGGGAAGGGATATTCAGTGGGTTGGCTGTTTTGGGGTGGTAGGTAGAGGAAAAATGGGGAGAAAATTTGTAACTCAAAATCTTGTGGAAATGAATAATGTAAACTGAAAAAAACAAAACAGGACTATCTTGTACCAGCAGAATTATCATGTACTGAGTCCCACAGTTATCATATACAATCCAGAGGTCAAGCTATAGACATCAAGTCTCAAAACTATCTTGCTACAGACATAACAAACCAAAAATACACCCCTTAGGAACACTCCCCCCCCTTTCCAAAAGTGAATTACACTTGTGACCAAGGTTGTATGTTAGCACCCAATTATCATATCTACCAGATAATCCATTACTTTTCCCATATAAGCTTTAGCATCTTCCTGTTGTTACAAACTTCCTTAAGGAACTCTGCCCACCATATTAGCTCTACAATAAAACTTTGCCAACTTGACTTAAAGAATACTTGAGTCCATGAATTAATTCCAGACAACTCTTTCCTGTACTTCAGTCCTTGAGGGGTCCCTGAACCTCTCAAACCACATCATTACCATCTATTCTGACACTTACCTCCCTGGAGAACTGGAGCTAAGGATAAACTATTGGGAAAGGAGTAGAGAGAAGAAAAGGGAGATTACAGAGGATGTGAGTTGAGAAGCAGAGAAGTATATCTGAGCAAACAAGAAGCCTAAATTTGGGGGTGAAGGCCTTTGAGGACAAGGTGGGGGAGGTGTGCTATGGGAGGCAGGAGGAGAGAAGTTCACAGTAATGAGTGGGAGAGACAATCAGTTACCAGGCAGTAAAGGATGACCAGCTGCCTGAAGTTAAGGTTAGATAGCATAAATGAGCAGTGGAACTATTCAGCATGGTTTCCTAACTTAAACGCTTTTCTTGATTGAGGAAAGTAAGACTGACTGAAAAAACTTCTGCTAGGCCTTGAGTGGACCAGCTGACATTGGAGGGACAGCCCTTCTAATTCTTTGATTATATACTTGGAGAGCTTAGAAAAGCCCCAACCCAAGGACAGGCTCAGCTGTGACTGCTTTGCATCAGGTGTGAACTCCCTGGTCCCTACTAATAAAATAAAGATAATGTAAAATATAGGCAGTTTCAGAACAAAAGTCTTGGTCTGGAGGTGTATTTGGGGATCTAGGAATCCAGAGAATTCCCACTTTGTTCAGAATCCAGCCAATTTAGGCCTTGCATTGTGAGGGGCTTTGAGACCTATACTACCACATAAAAAGCCTAGCCTCAAGTCAGGGTCAGGTATTCCTGCATCTGGAAGCTGAAACGCAGAGATACTGAGTTCCTGAGGGAAGTCTCCTAGATTGAACCCTATAAGGTAAGTGTTCGCCTTGGGAATGTCATTTTCATTCTCTGAATTTCGAGTTGAATAGTTAGCCTGAGGGCAGAGGGAAAAGGTAGGGTTATGATGAAATGATTCCCAATCCTTCACTCCAAATAGAGGATTGCATTTCTGCACTTCTGATTGATTTCCCTTTTTGGAGGCTGTACTGAGAATAGACTAAGTTGGCTAAGAAGCTGTCCCAGCTTTGGGTCTGGGTATTTTCAGAGATTTGGATAGGCTGTATTAATTGAAGAGAACTTCATTTATAATGAGATGACAGTTTCCTGATATGAATAGTTTGCAAAATATAGCTTCTTGCTCTCTAGCTTCCAAAAATTCTCTCCACAGAATATGACTGATGTGCTACATGTAAAGGATGTAGCACAAGGATTTCCAAACCCAGAAAACACTCACCTAGGGCCCACTGCAGAAGAGAGGGGCAGTTGGCAGGAGAAATTTGGAGAGTCTCCTCTAACAGAGAGAGGGCTATGGATCCAGCAGCAACTCTTTCTTTCAGGAGATGAAATTCATAGGGAATAGAGATGCTGAAGGGGAACACATTAACATCCTGGATAATGGCATTCATGGTAGATTTCCCTTTTTTTACAAAGTTCATACTAGAACTATGGAGACAAGCAGCTTGATGCAGCATATAGAGAGATCATTTCCAATTTAGCAAGATGGATTCATGTCAAAGCCTACACACTTACAGGCTATGTAATCACTTAACCTACTAGTTACTTAACAATCAACAAAATCATTTAACCTACAATTAGCCCCATTTAAGTCTCTGAAACTCTAAGTAATAGAGCAGTTGCCAATTTGGATTAGTAGAGGGAATTTCATCACTGAGATGAAATGCCTTATATATACCAATGAAATAATAGAACTAGTACCCCCCCAAAAAAAAATTTAATTTGGAAATGAAATTCTGGGCAAAGGCAATGAAGGAGAGGTCAGAATTTCCAGTTCCTAGATTTCTCATTTCCAGGCTCTGTTTACAACATTTTCCTTATGTGCTCCACCCTTCTGTGATTAGTCACACCAAGGAGTGGAATCCTAACCAGTTTAGGGTAATTTCTCTAAAATTCTAGCTCAAATTTTGGGCTCTGTGCCTATGACATCCTTGATTTTTTAAAAAGCAAATTAGTCCAATTTTAGTCAATTGGACCTTACAAAAGTTAAATCTTTACTCTTTTCTGTTTAATTTATTTTACTCCATGAAATACTAGCCACTTTGGGAATAAAGATAAAAAATACAACTTAATCTCAAGAAATTTCCAAGTAGGAGGTGCCAGGTAGAATAAGATATGTAACTCAATTCTTATAGTATAAGTCACAAGATAACTAAATAGATTGGAGAGGTCTGACTTTCAGGATATGTTGGAGGAGGAAAGATATTTCAACTTAGAAGATTCAAATAAGAAATCATGGAGAAATTGACCCCTGAGCTACAGCTTAAAGGAAAGAAGGAAGGATTTCATTATCCTGAGATGCTGCAGGAAGTGTGTTCCCACCATGAGAGAGTATATTTGAAAATGAAGAGATTCAAGAGAACAGGATCAGGAGATGTCCTGTTTTACTGGAAAACAGAGTTTGTGAACAGGGGCAGGTGAATTTAGAATTATGTTGGAGGTAGGTTGTTGAGGAAGCCCATGGATTCCAGGATGAGGTACTTGGATTATTTCTTTTTAGGTAGTTAGTGGGAAAACTGCAAGTTTTGGTACTAGGACTCAATATGATCAGACCTATGTGTCTGAAAATGTATTTGGCGATGATGTGAAGAATAAATTGGTGAAAAGACAGAGCTAAGAGACTGAAATCAGCTAGTAAGCTGTTTTTATAAGATAACTAGGAGCTAATGAGAGACAGCTAGGTGGTACAGTGGTTAAAACTGTAGACCTGGAGTCAGGAAGACCTGGGTTAAAATCTTGCCTTAGAGACTTATTAACTGTGCGATCCTGGGCAAGTCACTTAACCCCGTGTGCCTCAGTTTCCTCATCTTTAAGATGAGCTGGAGAAGGAAATGGCAAACCACTCCACTATCTTTGCCAAGAAAACCCCAAATGGGGTCATGAAGAGTTGGACATGACTGAAACAGCTAAAAAAAAAAAAAACAGCAAAAGGGGCTAATGAATAACCTTGCCAGTTGAAAGAAGGTGATGGATACAAATGATATGGGAAAAGCAGAAATAACGAACTCAATAACTTCTTAGATATAGGGTTTAAATAGAGAAAAGAAAGTCAATGTTGCAGGGACTAGGTGACTGCCATCAACAGAAAGAGTTAAGTAAGATGAGGGGTAAGTTTTAGAGGTTGAAGATAAATTACCTTTTGGACATTTTGAATTTTGGGTGACGTGAGGACCACAAAGTAAATGTATCCCAGAGGAAGTTGGAATTTTCAGACAAGAAGTCAAGGAAGAAATTTAGGTCATCTAGATAATAGAGGTCTCTACTTTCAGGCCATACTTGAAAGCAAGGATATGGGTGCTATTAGTAAGTTTGTGAATATAGTGTGAGAAGAAAAAGACAGACCTTCTGGACTTGACTGATTTTTTCCCCCCATTTATTTATTTATTTTCAGTTTCAACATTCACTTCCACAAGATTTTGAGTTACAAATTTTCTCCCCATCTCTCCCCTACCCCACCCTCACTCCAAGATAGTGAGTCTACTGAATACCCCTTCCCCAATCTGCTGTCTCTTATATCCTCCCCCATACCCCACTAACTTTTGACTAGGGCAAGATGGATTTCTATAACCCAATGCCTGTATATCTTATTTCCTAGTTGCATAAAAATTTTTTTTTAATATTTGTTTTTAAAACTTTGATTTCTAGATTCTTTCCCTTCTTCCCTCCTCACCTACCCCCACTGGGAAGACAAGCAATTCAATATAGATTGTACATGTGTAGTTATGCAAAACGTTTCCATAGTAGTTATATTGTGAAAGACTATTTCCCTCCATCCTATCCTGCCCCCCACTTATTCTATTTTCTCCTTTGACCCTGTCTCTTTTCAAAAGTGTTTGCTTCTAACTACCCTCTCCCCCAATCTGACCTCCCTTCTATCATACCCCTATTATCCCCTTCCCCCCTACTTTCCTGTAGGGTAAGATACCCAATTGAGTGTGTATGTTATTCCTTCCTTAAGCCAAATTCAATGAGAGTAAGGTTGACCCATTCCCTTTCACCCTCTTGCTCTTCTCCTCCATTGTAACAGTTTTTCTTGCCTCTTTTATATGAGATAATTTATGATATTCTATCTCTTCCTTTCTCCTTATCCCAATAAATTCTTCTCTCACCTCTTAATTTTATTTTTTATATATATTCCTTCATATTCAACTCATCCTGTGCCCTCTATCTATGTATACATGTACACACATATAAATACACTCATATATATATTTATATGCACATATACCCTCCTATACATACATATAGATGTATGTATACATATATAACTATATATGTATATATACATATATATAACTATATATATATTCCCTTCAACTATCCTTATACTGAGAAGAGTCTCATGAGTTGCAATTTTCATCTTTCCATGTAAGAATGTAAATAGTTCAACTTTAATAAGTTTAATAAGTTCCTTATGATTTCTTTTTCCTGTTTATCTTCTCATGCTTCTCTTGTTTCTTGTATTTGAAAGTCAAATTTTCTGTTCAGCTCTGGTTTTTTCATCAAGAATGCTTTGAAAATTCTCTATTTCATTGAATGACCATATTTTCCCCTAAAGCATTATACTTAGTTTTTCTGGGTAGGTGATTCTTGGTTTTAATCCTAGCTCCTTTGACCTCCAGAATATCATATTCCAAGCCCTTCTATTTCTTAATGTGAAAGCTGCTAGGTCTTGTGTTATCCTGATTGTGTTTCCACAATACTCAAATTGTTTCTTCCTTACTGCTTACAGTATTTTCTCCTTGACCTGGGAACTCTGGAATTTGGCTATAATATTCCTAGGAGTTTTCTTTTTGGGATCTTTTTCAATTTCTTTCAATTTCTATTTTTGCCCTCTGGTTCTAGAATATCAGGGCAATTTTCCTGGATAATTTCTTGAAGGATGATTTCTAGGGTCTTTTTTTATCATGGCTTTCAGGTAGTCCAATAATTTTAAAATTATTTCTCCTGGATCTATTTTCCAGGTCAGTGTTTTTTCCAATGAGATATTTCACATTGCCTTCTATTTTTTTTTCATTTGTTTGGATCTGTTTCATAGTATCTTGATTTCTCATAAAATCACTAGCTTCCATTTGCTCCAATCTAATTTTGAAGGAATTATTCTCTTTAGTGAGTTTTTGAAATTCCTTTTCCATCTGGCCAGTTCAGTTTTTTAAGGCATTCTTCTCCTCATTGGCTTTTTGGGCCTCTTTCAGCATTTTAAAGTATTATTTTCTTCGGTCAGGCTGTTGACTTGCTTTTCATGACTTTCTTTTTTCCCCACAATAATAATTTTTTATTTTTCAACCTTTAAAAGTTCTTCTTTTAGACAGATTCTTGAACTGGTGGTTCATAGCCATCAGCCCTTTCTACTTTTGTGCCCATTTCATCTCCTGAAGGTTTTCCAGAGCTACCACCTTCACCATGCAGCTCCATTAGCTTTCCCAATTCAAATTTGGGCTTCTTGAGCATCTTGACTTTTCGGACAAATATATCATGGAGAGGGTAAATAGACTGGCAAGTCTTTCCTATGTCTTTTCTAATGCTGTCTGGAATCAGTTTATTGACAACTTCTTTCAAGTCATTTGTCTGCACTTCTCGAGTCATGATTGCCATCATTTTCTTATGAATTTGACAGACCTATTGGTGCTGGGCATGAGAGGTCTTACGGATCTGGTTGTTGTGTTTTTTGGTAAAACCATCACAAAAGGGATGGAGCAAGTACTCATCGGTAGTTTTGACATCAACATGGGCTTCAATCATGGTCTGTCACTTTTTGACCATGGAGCACATCTTGTCCTGGGCAAGGTCCATTCCATGGAAATTAATCAAACAATTTTTACCCTGAATATCTTCAGTATTTAGCTTGAACTTATGAAAAGCAACCTCATCATTCTGCAGATCAGCAAGGCTCACTTCAAAAACTTGACCCAACCATCAGAGGCAATTTTTGTTCCTTGAGTCCTTATAACCAGTGTCTTGCCAATATTTCTAATGTTGAACAAAGCTGGTGCTTTTACATCATACCAATCCTTCTTTGAAAATATATTAACCACTTTCTTCTTAGCTCCTTTTTTGGCACCTTTGGTGAGGCACTTATTCTTGCCTACTGCCATGATTTTGCTCTGAAAGCCAAAAGGTCATGATTTTCTTGCATCATTCTCATTTCTCAATTTTTCCTTCACTTCTCTTACTTGATTTTCAAAATCCTTCTTGAGCTCCTCCATAGCCTTTAACCAATTCATATTTTTCTTGGAAGTTTTTGATGCAGGTGTTTTGATTTTATTGTCTTCTTCTGGTTCTATGTTTTGATCCTCTTTGTCCCCAAAAAAGGATTCTATAGTCTGATTGCGCTTCCTCTGTTTGCTCATCTTGCCAGGCAATTACTTGACTTTTGAGCTTGTTGCTATGGTAGAACTCTGCTTCCATAATGGAGAGAACTGTGTCCCAAACTGCTAGGGTTTTCACAGTTGTCAGAGCTCTGAGGAGGGTACCCTCTCTACAGCCACCACAAGCTCTGGCACACTGATATTCCTCACCCCAGGACCACCACCCAAGACTGTGACCCAGATCCAAGCAGGTCAAAGCAAGAGTGATTACCCTCTGAATGGTTGCTTTGTCCCCCTTCGATCTGCAAAGCTCTGGAGACAGCCATGTGGAAGCAGTGGCAACGTCTGTGTCCCCCCCCCCCCACACACACACCTCTCGCCTCAGGGACAGGGGCCAGACCCATGGTCTTCTGTCACCTTGGATCAACAGGGTTCCCCACCAACATTTTACTTTCTCTTTGGCATTTATAGGTTGAGAAGTCTGGAAACTGCCATAGCTACCAGTGACTCACTCTCCTGAAGTTTGCTCTGGCTGGTCTGGATCGCTGGTCAGGGCCACCCTGGGTCTGGACCTGTATGACTCACTTGGGATTGTACTCGGCTCCCAGCCCTGTGTGAAAGACCCTTCCTGTTGGCCTGCTGGGTGTCACTTTTTTTTTTTACAGGTATTGGAGGTGGTTGGAATGGAAACTCAAGCAAGTTCCTGCTTTTACTCTGCCATCTTGGCTCTGCACCCCCCCCCCCCAACTGATTTTTTTAATTTAAATTTTTATATGTAGAAAGTTTTAACATTTCTTTTAAAAAAAATTAGCTCCAAATTTTCTGCCTCACTCCCTTCTCTCCCCCATTTGTTGAGAAGGTAAGCAATTTGGTACAGACTATACATACGAAATCATGTAAAACCTATTTCCATATTAGTCATGTTGTGAAAGAAAACATAGACAAAAAAACAACCTGAAGAAAAATAAAATTTTTAAAGTGTGCTTCAATCTACATTTAGACTCCATCAGTTTTCCCCTGGAGATGGATAACATTTTTCAACATAAGTCCTTTAGAATTGTCTTGGATCATTGCATTGCTAAGAACAGCAAAGTCATTCACAGTTGATCATCTTACTGTGACTGTACAATTTTCTCCTGGTTTTTCTCATTTCACTTTGCATCAGTTCATGTAAGTCTTTCCAGGTTTTTCTAAGAGCATCCTGCTCATCATTTCTTATAGTACAGTAGTATTCCATCACAATCAAATACCAAAAATTGTTCAGCCATTTCCAAATTTATAAACATCCCTTCAATTTCTAATTCTTTGCCACCATAAAAAAGCAGCTATAAATTGCATCTTTTCTTTTTTTTTATCTCTTTGGGATACAGATTTGGTAGCAATATTTTTGGGTCTAAGGACATGCATGGTTTTATAGCCCTTTGAGCACAGATCCAAATTGTTTTCCAGAATGATTGAGTCAGTTCATAGCTCTACCAACAGTGCATTAGTGTCTCAATGTTCCCACATCCCCTCCAAGATCTACCATTTTCCTTTTCTGTCATGCTAGCCCATCTGATAAGTATAGGCTGATACATCAGAGTTGTTTTAATTTGAATTTCTCTGATCAATAGTGATTTGGAGCATTTTTTAGTGTTATTATAGGTAGCTTTGATTACTTTATCTAAAAGCTTACTTTACATATCAATTGACCATTTGTCAGTTGAAGAATGGCTTTTATTTTTATAAATTTGACTCAGTTCTCTATATATTTGAGAAATGAGGCCATTATCAGAGAAATTTGCTGTAATTTTTTTTACAGTTATGATTGCAAACTGTATTTCCCACCATCCTATGTTTTCTCCCTTTATCCTACTCTCTCTCTACTTTCAACCTCTCCATCCTCAAAAGTGTTTTGCTTCTGACTACTGCCTCCTACAATCTTCCCTCTCTTCAATTATCATTTTTCTTATCCCCTTCTCCTCCTACTGTCCTGTAAGGTAAGACAAAGTTCTATACCCAAATGTATAATTCCCTCTTTGAGACAATTCCTATGAGAGTAAGGTTTAAGTGCTTCCCTCCTCTACCTTCCCCATCTTCCCCTCCACTGTAAAAGTTCTTTTATACCTCTTTCATGTAAGATACTTTACTCCATTCTAGTTCTCCCTTTTCTATTCTCTCAGTACATTCCTCCTTCTCACCTCTTAATTTAATTTTTTAAAAATATATACAATCATATTCAATTCACATGCATGCCCAATATTTATGTACACTCTTTCTAACTGCCCTAATAAAGTTCTTAGGAGTTACAAGATTCATCTTCCCATATGGGAATGTAAATACTTTGGCCTTGTTGAATCCCTTATGATTTCTCTTTCCCATTTACCTTTTTCTGCTTCTATTGAATCTTGTGTTTGAAAGTCAATTTTTCTATTCAACTCTGGGTTTTTGTTTTGTTTTTTATTAGGAATGCTTGAAAATCCTCTGTTTCATCGAATGTCTATTTTTCTCTTGAAGAATTATGCTCACTTTTGCTGGATAAGTGATTCTTGGTTGTAAAAGTCAGAGACTTTTTTGCTGTTGTCATTGTTTTCTCATTTTTCCAGCTTCTTTCTTATCTTTTAACTTTATGTTAAATTTGGACTCTGCTCCCAGGATGGAGAGAGCACTGTCCCAAGCCTCAGATTTTTGTGCAGCTGTTTTCAGAGCTATCTCTTGGGGTCTGTGTAAGTTTTTCATCCTTCCAGTGTGAAATGACTGAAGGAGAGGTGTATCAAATATTCTCCTAGCCTGTGCTCTGGACTGTGAGCAACCACAAGTGTTTGTTTCTGCCCTTAAACTGTGACAAAGGTCCCTGTTCCCCTGTGACAGTAAGTTCGGGGGTGTTATTGCTCTTCCTCATGCTGGGACCATGACCTAGGACTAAACTCAGATATGCATTTGGGCAATGCAACAGAATCTTGCACCTAATGCCAGCAAAATAACCTCTGTAATCTCATTCTAACTAGTTTTCAGATTCCCTTACCTTCTATGTGCTGAGAACTCTGGAAGCTGCTGCTGCAGATTCAGTTCCCCTCTCCCCAAACCCACCAAGGGCTGTTACTGGCTTGCCTGGTGTTTCCTGCACTGAACTGTGCTCTATCCTCACCTTGGTTCAACAGACCTTTATTGCTGACCATCTAAATTAGCTTGGGCTAGAAAATTGTTTCACCCCATCTTTTGGGGGGTTGTGCTGCTTTAGAGGTATCATTTAGAATTGTTTAGAGAATAATTTGGTAGAGCTCAGGCAAGTTCCTATCTTTTCTTTGCCATCTTGGCTCCATTCCCCATCCCTCTCACCATGGCAGGCTCTTAATGAATATTGGTTGTATTGAATCCAATTATTGGGGGCATTTGTCTCTTGCCTTTTGATGGGGGGGTGGGGTGGCAACAGTCATGAAATCCCCAGATAAATTGGCTGGAGACCTAATAATCTTCAATGTCTACCAGCCATAAGCACCTCTTATTAACTCTGTGTAGATACAGACAATATGATAGACAAAATTAGTCTCAATGAAATGAAATTCTATCATAACATTTAAAAATAATGGATCATTGAAACTGTGAGTGAGACAAATGAAAAGTCTTTGTTTAGGGTATGTTCGATGGGAAAGAGGTAAATAATCAGGTTGATGAAATGAAAGATGTCGTATCTATGGACCACAGTTTACATGTTTATTTCATTTTTGTCATTTAGCCTGACCCCATTTAGCTTACCTGTGTGTGATGAAAACCAAGTGAGAAGTTAAAGATGACTGATGCCAGGCAGAAAGGTTGTGAAATAAATAAACCTTCTTGCCCCAGACCTTCACTATCACCATTCCCATTCTCTCTCCTCAGGAAAATGGAAGCTAAGGAAATACTTACCAAAATCCAGGAGGAGCTCACTTGTTCCATCTGTAAGGATTATTTCAAAAACCCCATCACCATTGACTGTACACACAGTTTTTGCCAATATTGTCTCCGCAAAAACTGGGAGGAAGCCTCTATTCTTTTCTCTTGCCCTGAATGCCAAGAAATCATCCACAATAGAAACTTTCCCATTGATGTCCATCTGGGTAAACTAGTTGTCCTTGTCAAGCAGTTCAGATCCCACCAACTACAGAACTTTGAAGGCCAAGACAATTGTGAAGGATGTGAGGCATCCAAGGAAGAACAGACTCTCCTCTCTATATCTGAGACATGTTCTGAAACAGAGGAATACAAGACTCATATACTTTCTGGGTTAGAAGAGGCTGCTGAGACCTACAGGGTAAGTAGAGTGCCGTATGAGAAATTTCCTAGACAACATATGAGATTCACTGACAGCAAACTTCTCTGCTGCAAAAATATTAGGTCACAAGGGTTGAAGCGAAGAATCTCAGAGGTACAAAAGATCTCACAAACCATCTAAACTATATTCAGTAGGAAAACTTCCTACAAAATACTCATAAAGTGGTTAGGCATTCCAGAATCTACTCAAAGATATTGAGTGACTGATGAATTACTAATCCCAAGAAAGCCCATTCTATTTGTAAAAGGGAAAAAAAATCCTAGGAAGTGCAATGATCTTCTTAAAATAGGTCACCCCAAACTGGGCACGAACCTTTAGAAGGGGTCACATTAGTGCCAAGCATAACAGCACTGTCAGCTGTTTCATTTGTAACAGAACCTGTCTATTGGGGAAGCCTAAATTCATTTCATAAAAATTGGGCTTGGGGCAGCTAGGTGGCACAGTGAATAGAGCACCGGCCCTGGAGTCAGGAGGACCTAGGTTCGGATCCGGCCTCAGACACTTAACACAAAAAAATAGCCATGGGACCTTGGGCAAGTCACTTAACCCCAATTGCCCTCCAAAAAGAAAAAAAATTGGGCTGACATTTCTTTCACCTTCACATTCTGGATCCAACCTACTTTTTATCTTTTACCTCATTACCCCCACTGCCCCACCCCATACACACCACTTCACAAATACAGTAAGACCCAATTATCCAATTATCAATGATTATATTATAAAAAGTTTGGATTCAACTGATGTGTTTGTGACACTGTAGATATATCTTCTGCAGGAGAGGCTTCGGGAGTCCCAGAGTCACTTGTGGCAGACACTAAAAGAAGTTTGGCATCTGATTTCCAAGGAAAAACAGAAAAAAATGAGTTCTGATGTAAGTGTCTGGCTTTTTCTCCTGTAAGAGCAGTCCTGTAGCTAGTTAGCAGTCAGGGCTAAGTCTAGAGGATTATAACAAAGGCTACCTTTTGAAAGGCCATTCACAGAACAAATCTCCTGAAATTAGGCCCATAAGGCAATCTATAATGTCCTTGGGAATGCGCTGCAAATGTTGATGTTTCAGAGAGTGGGTAAGATGTGTGGGGTTAGTAAGAAAGAAACCCATGCCGCGTTGTGGTGACTGAGGGAAGACTTTCAGGTGAAGGGATATATTTATTTGTACCTCATCATCTTGAAAGAGAAAATTACTCTCCAGGAGAGACAGGGAAGCTTACTGTTTGTGATGACGCTGGCAGGGGCCAAGCAATTTGTCTGCGAGTAATCTTGTTTATTAGACTGCTTTGAGAAGAGCAGTTTCATCTTGCTGAATTTTGAAAGGTCAATCGTGGAAATGAGGATATGTGGGTGGGGCAGACTGAGGGCCTAATAACCAGCTGGGGAAACAGGAGTTTATCAGGATCTGAGTTACCAGCCTGAGTGTGTTTCTTAGACTTCTTGTATCTTTACAGAGGCATATTAATGACTGGAAAGGGATGATCAGATTTGAATATAATAGAATGCACCAATATTTGTATGAGGAAGAACAGGAACATCTTAAAGAACTAGGAAGGAAGGAAATCCAGAGTTATCAAAATATCGAAATGAACATGATCCAAATGACTGAACAGAGTGAAAGGCTAATGGCGATGATCCTAGAACTGGAGGGAAAATGCCAGGAACCAGATGCCAAGCTTATGCAGGTGAGAACTGTGGAGACCTCATTGGAGGAAGGTGCACTGGGCTGCCCTGAGAGGCCAGGGGCATAAAGATCACTGGAGACCTTGCACAGGCCTTGCTTGGCTCTCTCACTGGCTGTCACCCCAAAAGGCAGAGCCTGCCCACTTAACCTCACAGATTTCACATCTCACGTTCAGGTTCTTTTATACTTGTGTTTCAGTAAAATAGAATGTCCTGGCATTTGTGTTCAGAATGGGGCAGGAGGCTGTAGAGAATCTGAGATTCCTTGGGAGACAGTGACACAGACAGGAGGGCAGAGAAGTGATAATAAGCACCACTAACTCTTCTTTCTCTTTTTCTCCCTCCAGGATGCGCAAAACACTTTGAGCAGGTGAGTTTCCATTTGGTCTCCAGGTGAGAAGTTTGTGGGTTGGGGCAGGGAGAGGGCTATGTGTCATGAGGAAGAAGGAGAGTAAATACTGAAGGACCTCTGTGGAGTCTGATATATGTGCCCAAACCCATAAGGAGGCCTTGGTTCCCACATGTGGCACAGACCAGTGTGGTACAGGGAAGTTATCCCACCAAGCCTGTCTTTTTCAGGACCGCATCACTGCAGCTCCAGAGGTCAGAACCTGTCATGGTCATCCCAGAGCTGTGGCAGTGTAGCATCACTGGGATGAGGGAAATGTTGTACACATTCCAAGGTAAGATCTTGAACAAGAATCCAGTCCATATTCCTTTAATCACAGGGCATCACTTGAACCACTGCCTCATCTGAGATGGGTGGAATAGTGTGGAAAGGAAATCCATGCTTTAGGTCATTGAAAGCTCCAGAAAGCTGGTTCCCAGGTTGGCCCTGCCCTGACAGGATAAAGGAGCTCCAGGAGGGTGGGGGTGGGAGTGGGGTGCACTTTAGCCTGAAATGTGAACAGGTCCTGGAGCTCTTAGGTTTCCATTTTAGGGCCGCTGAGGAATAAAAGAGGTTGTGCAAACAGAACTCCTCTTGTTCTGTGGATTCTCTACTGCCACTGCTTAGTGTGGAACACAAATAGGGTTGCTTTTGTGTGTGTCTGTGGTGGTGGGGGGCAGTCAGGGTTAAGTGACTTGCCCAAGGTTATTTAGCTAGTCAGTGTCAAGTGTCTGAGACCACATTTGAACTCAGGTCCTCCTGACTCATGCTCTTTCTGTTTACTTCGTCACCTAACTGCCTCTTCCTATTGCTTTCACCTAACCCTTTACCCTCTTTCTGCAGTGGATCTCACCCTGGATGCTGAAACAGCCAATCCCTTTCTTATCATCTCTGAGGATCTGAAGAGTGCGACCAATGGAGGTATCTTGCAGAATATGCCCAACAGTCCTGAGAGATTTTGTTTCAATGCTGTAATGGCTGTGCAGGCCTTCAGTTCAGGCAAATACTATTGGGAGGTGAATATGAATGGACAGTCTGAGTGGGCTGTGGGTATCTGTAAGGAATCCCTAAACAGGAGGAATAACAGCCATGACTCCCCTCAAGACATATTCCTGCTCAGCTGCTATCAGGAAGCAGGTGCTTCTCAAGTTCTGACCTGCTTTCCATTTTCAAGTCAGCAAGTGAAGATGCCTGTGCACAAGTTAGGAGTGTTTTTGGACTGTGGTTCTCAAACGGTCCTATTTTACGATGTTCTTGAAGGCACTATCATATTTTCTTCCCCTTCTCTATACTTTTCAGAGCCTCTCAGGCCCATTTTTTTGCTTGGTCACCCAGTGCAAGGGACAAATGCACAATCCATGACCATCTGTCCTCTGAACACTAATGGCTGAGGAAAATGCTGCTGTCCCTGAGCCTCCTCTCATGAAAAAGCTCATAGGAGAACAGACACCATGAACACTGTTCAGAATGGTTTATATGGAAGGGGACGAATCTCTCTTAGAGCTGAGAAAAAGTTGCTCAGCCAATGAATAGAATTAATATTTTCACTCCACAATCCAAACCTAAAGATGATAATTCCCCAGGGGTTACTTTCCTTGACCCCCAAAGAATGAAATTTGCCTATCATTTCAAAGTTCTGGAGAATAAAATAATTCAATTACTTTAATTTTATTGAAAATATAATATATGGAATAAATATGTTTTAGATTCATTTCAGTACACGTTTCATCTGTTCCCTCTTCAAGTTTATAAATTACACAAGGACCGGAATTATAGAATAAACATCTTTTTATATCCCTGAGCAACTGACCCAATTAATCAACAGGAATTTATTAAGAAACTGAGGGAACATGCATATCTCTCTCCTCTCCTCTCCCCTCCCACTCCCCACTTCCCAAGTTCTCACCTACCTATGCAACTTTGGGTCTTCTATTATGCTTCCACATGTATCCAAGTCAGATACCTTTCCCTGGCCACTGCCCTCTCCCATTTTTCTTATTCCTTTTGTGTTGTCTTCCCCCATTAAATTACAAGCTCCCTGAGAATGGAGACTATCTACTTTTTTCATATTTTCTTTCAATGCTGTAATGGCTGTGCAGGCCTTCAGTTCAGGCAAATGCTATTGGGAGGTGAATGAATGACAGTCTGAGTGGGCTGTGGGTGTCTGTAAGGAATCCCTAAACCGGAGGAATAACAGCTACAACCACCCTCAAGACATATTCCTGCTCAGCTGCTATCAGGAAGCAGGTGCTTAACACAGTGCCCAGCATATAGTAGGAACTTAAATGTTTATTGACTGACTAATGGGTGACCCCTGGCACACATGATATATTTCTTACGTGCTTGGAATTTAAGAGAATTTCTGTGGGCACTAAACAGAATGGGATGGAAAGGCATGTGAGGCACAAGAACATAACAACAGAGTCAAGAACAAGAACTCTCCTTCCTTACCATTTGCCATTCTTTACTATGTCCTGGGGCAGCTAAGTGGCTCACTGAATAGAGGGGTGGGTCGGGAGTCAGGAAGACCTGGATTCAAATCCAGCCTCAGACCCTTACTAGCTGTGTGAACTTGGGCAAGTCACTTAACCTCTGTCTGCCTTCTTGCTGTTTGTCCTTTGTCCTCAAAGAGGATCATGACATCAGAGAGATGATACCATGACATGCAAGCAAACTGGATTTAAGTGAGGAAGAGCTATGCAAAGTCACCAGCCTCACTTTCTCTGTTTGCCTAGGATTGGGCAAGTAGCCTCAAGCACTTATTAGCTGTACGACACTGGGCAAGTCACTTTTAAAACAACTGTTTGTTTTAATAAGCTGGAGAAATAAATGGCAAACCACTCCTGTATCTTTGCCAAGAAAACCCCATGGATAGTATGGTCCATAGGGTCATGAAGAATCAGACATGACTGAACAACAATGATGACAACCCAGTTTCCCAATGACTCAGGACCTGGGTATGAGACTATTATGAGGCTATTTTAGCAATAAGGGCAACTTCAATCTGCCAGTGGAAGGGAGGAAGAAGCCCTAGGAATGTACTAAACATGCTCATATGCCAGTGTCATGAGTGCTTCATCATAATGAGGGCATATGGTTCAGTGAAATGAGTGCTATTTTGGGAGTCAAAGTCCTGGGTTTGAATCTCCCCTCTGCCACTTAACTAGCTGTATTACCTGAGACAAATCACTTAATCCCCTTGGGGCCTCAGCTTCCATACTATAAAATTAAGTTGAACCAAATGACTTCCAAAGTCCCTACCTGGTCTAAATCAAATTTTCCTAAATTGTTACCCTTGATATAATTTCCTGGATCCAGAAGAAATTATATTTGGGCATATTTTTGGTGCTGTACCTAGAGCTAGAAAGATCTGACACTCAGCAGTTGTATGAACATGAGCAATATGTATAACCTCTTTAAATTCCTGTTTCTTCATCCGTAAAATGGGGATAATAAATACCTGTAGAACCAACTTTTTGGGGGCTGTGGTGACAATCAAAGGAGGTAATATATGAAATTCTCTTTGTGCACTTAAGGCCCGAAATCAAGGTGGGGTGCTGTGTTAAGTTAGGGGCCCCATCCCCATGGCTTGGCTCCTGTAGCCTGCTCCTTTCCCACCAGGCAATAGCCTCTCACTCTTCCAGATAGACCTATAGCCAGACTGACAGTCATGATAATAATTTTATTTTCAAAGGTTAGTCAAACTAGAACATAATGAATGCTCAACCACACCTTGGGGGGGATGTGTCCTGTGCATAGTGGAGAGGAGGGAGTGCTGGACTAAGACCCTGAAAATCTAGGTTCTACTTCCAGGTTTTTTACCATCCTAAAGAATTCATTGCCATTCTCCAGGGTGCCATTTCTTTATGGATAAAATGAAGACATTGGACTAGGTAATAATAATAGCTCATATTTATATTTCACGTTTAAGATTTTCAAAGCACTTTCCATACTTTATCTCATTTGATCCTCACAGCAACCCTGGGAGGTAAGAGCTAATATTATCCCCATTTTAGAGATGAATAAACAGTCGGAGAGAGGTTAAGTAGTTTGCCCAAGGTCACACCACTTGTAAGTGTTTGAAATAGGCTTTAATCTCAGGTCTTTCTGACTGCAAGTTCATCATTCATTCCCCTATACCACATTGCCTCTTTGAATTCCTTCCTACTTTAATACTCTGTAATTCTTCATGTCTTAACTGGTTCTTTAGATTAGATTCTGTTTGTGGGGCTGGGGGCATCTCTTCTCCACACTCTTGAGCTTTCTTAAGTGCTGGGTCCATAATAGGTATTTGATAAAGAGTTACTGACAAGGTTGGGAAGACTGACCTTAGAAGAAAATGATGGAACAAATTCCAGATTACAGTTTTCTGTTTCTTACAAGTAGCTTCTATTGGCCAGGTAGAAGTAGACTTATATGGTCCAAAAAAACCCCCAAAACTTGGAAGTATAGGACAGAATATTTAAAACAAAAAAAGAAAGAAAAGTTGGTGCCTATTGAATAGGAAATGATTAAACAAATTATAGCATGTGAATATAATGGAGTATTATTTCACTATTATAAATGAATATAAGGAATTAAGAAAAACAAATGAAGGCATACATGAAATGATACAGAATGATGCATAATGAGGTTGAAAACATTCATGTTGGCTAAAATCATGTAAATGAAAATAACAATGAAATACATCAGAAGACACATTGAGGACAATAGTCAATTTTGGTTTCATAGTACTTATGATGAAATGCAAATTTCTCCTTTAAGTGGAGAGGTGGTAGACCATAGGGGCAGAATGATATATACTCTATCAGACTATGTCAGTTGGTTTTGCTTTACTATTTTTCTTTATTATTAAGGTTCTATGGGACAGGGCAAAGAGAGATGGTGGGAAGCATTGTTGTTGAATCATTTCAGTCATGACTCCCTGTGAACCCATTTGGGATTTTCTTGACCAAGATTCTGGAGTGGTTTGCCATTTCCTTCTCTAGCTCATTTTACAGATGAGAAACTGAAGTAAACAGGGTTAAGTCACTTACCCAGAGTCACACAGCTAGTAAGTATCTGAGGCCAGATTTGAGCTCATGTCCTTTTGACTTTGAGAAACACTGGATAAGCTCACACATGTTCTGGTCATGAAGCCCTGCTATGAATCAAACTTGTCTCATTGTGAGGACTAGAGCTCACTGCATAACCACTGGTATAAATAACACATTAAAGTGGGTCCCCCCCACTAGAGGCAGGACCCTGGTACATGTATCTAATCTGCTTCCTTGCCTGCAAGTCATTTTCCTCACTTTGAAATTAAACTGTTTGATTCCTGACTCTCCTTTATCTAGCCTGCTCTCTTCGACTCTGGCCATTTAAAGGTTAGAGGCCAGTTCAGTACAGTTGACAAAGTCCACCAAAGATTTGAATGAAGGTATCCATTGCATGGCCATCAAATTGTAGGTGAAACTAAGTTGGGAAGGAGAGCTAAAATGTGGGTGACAGAGTCAGAATCCCAAAAGAACACATTAGAACATTGAAATGACTCTAATAAGATGAAATTCAATAGGGATAACTGTAAAGTCATGTATCTCAGTAAAAAAACAAAACAAATAAAAAATATGAGATGCGAGAATGTAATGGTAAGGGAATTTGAAGATCTTCCCTGCCCCTTTCTGGACCTCACTTGGAGTCTAAGAAGAGAAGCTTACTTAAGGGAGGCTTGTTTTTCAGGAAGGCACATACTTTTTGTTACTTTGTAATTATGCCGTGGGTCACAAAGGTTTTGATGTTCTCTGACCTTGGAGAAGGCTCTATATATGCTCTAAGGTGAGGTTTTGCCTTGCAGCTTGCTTATGAGAAGAGTTGTGTGATTTGGCCAGATGAGACTCTGGGCAGTTGTTGAACCCCCAGGCTTTGGAAACCCAGATGTTGGTGCTTCTCTCTCTGGTAACTAACAGTGTATGTATGTAATGGTCAGACAGCTAGAAACCCTGTCTGTTGCATTGTGTTATTTTCTCTGTCTGTATTTTTTGTCTGCTTGTAATTTCTGTTTGTATTTTTTGAAGTTCAGGGTGCTGACTTTTCCCCCTGAACTAAGTGAATGATATCTATATTTAGTTTAAGTAAAATTGTTAACCTCTTTTGAGTTGCTTTCCTTTAGAAAAGCAGATCAAAGAACCTGTGCTAGCGGCCATCCTGGGTATGCTAGGGTGCTTGCTGCTACAGGGAAACATGGATAGATAGTAATTGCCTGCTCAATCTAATTCAGTGGTCTTATTATGGCAACCAAAAAAGCTAATATGATTTTGGGCTCTATTAGGAGAGACACAACTTCCAGGAACAGGGAAGTGATAGTCCCATTATATTCAACCCTTCTCAAACTCATTTGGAGTGTCATGTTCTGTTTTGGGCATCATAATTCAAGAAGAATTTTGATTAATTGGAAAAGGTCCAGAGGAGATTAACCAATATGGTACAGATACTTGAGCCTAAGATATATGGAGTTAGGCTGAAGAAACTAGACATGTTTAAATGAGAGGAAAAAATACTTAAAGGGGACAGAAAATCTGTGTTTGACATTTAACGGGCTGTCATGCAGAGGAGGGAATTGATTTACTCTTTTTGGCTCCGAGGTCAGAACCAGGAGCTAGAGGTTGAAGAAGCAAAGAAGTAAGTTTGGGCTGGATGTCAGAGAAAGCTTCCCAGTAATCAGAGCCATCCCAAAGTGTAACTGACTGACCTGAGAAGTCACAGGTACCTCTTCCTTGGTGATCACTTTTGAGATATGTTACAGTGGTGATTTCTATCAATGGTATTCTGGTAAATGTTTAGCAATGGCTCTCAGGGTGAAAAATGTACCCATGACTCAGTTTTAACTTTAAGCTTCATTACTGATATTTTATCCATCACTTTCTAAAGTCTAGAAAATAAAAAAAAACAAAACAACAAATCAAGTCTTGATTTGTAGCCTTTGCCAATTTTCAAGATGTAAATGTTCACACTGAAAAAATTAACAGTCAGCTCTTTTGAATTGGTTTGAGCTGGCTCCAGCAAACCTGATATACCTCCACTATTCTATACTCATTGAGTGAATTTTTTGTATGCAAACATTAAACATTACATTTATCCCTATTGACTTTTACCTTATTAGATTCAGCCCAATACCCTAAACTACCAAGATTCTTTTAGCTCCCAGCTCTGTCTTCTTCTGTGTTAGCTATCTTTCCCAGATGTGTCTTCTTCAAATTTGATGACCTCCACTGGAGACCTCCTGTCCCACATACATTGTATCATTAACAACTACTCTTTGAGATGGCTAAAGATGGGAATAGTCAACACTGAAGGGATTGTGGAAAGACAGACAGAATAATGTGTCATGGATCTGTGAATCAGCATATCCATCTTGGAAAAAAATTTAGAATTATGTAAATAAAGTGGCTAAAATGTACATACTCGAAAGACTTCCACCACTAATCACATACTGTAAGGAGATTATTGATGAAAAGAAAGGCTCTATATGCACCAAAATATTTATAGCAGCATTTTCAGTCGTAGCAGAGAACTGGGAACAAAGTTGACACCCAAGAGTTCAGGAATGACTAAACATGGTGAATTTAATAGAGTATATAAACACAATTGTAAAAAAAAAAACCCTTTTTATACAAATAAGATTTAAATAAATGCAGAAATATTTATTTTTCATGAGAGGCAAGGCCAATATAATTAAAATGACAATTTTACCCAAACTAATGTATTTAATCCATCTCAAATTACCAAAAATTATTTTACTGAATTAGAAAAAATAATAATAAAATTCAGCTAGAAGAACAAAAAGCCAAGAATATCCAAAGAAATCATGAAAACATGTAAAGGAAGGAAGTTTAGGAGCACCAGATTTTAGATAAAAGAAAGTAATTTTTTTTAATTACTGGTACTGACTAAGAAATAGAAAGGTAGATCAGTGGAACAGAATAGACATGCAATCTATGGCAGCAAATAAAATTTTGAGAGATTACAAGAAAATTAGAACATGGAACATATTACTTATCAGACTAATGGATAGGTGAATAATTTATGGATAAACAAGAAATAGAGAGCAAAGGTAGATGTAAAATGAATAATTTTTATTACATTAAATTAAAAAAGGTTTTGTATAAATAAAACAAATGTAGGCAAGATCAGAAAGAAAACAGAAAACTGGGGGGAAATCTTGTAGACAGTTTCTTAGATAAGGGTCTCACATCTAAAAAAGAACTTTGTCAAATCCATACAAATGCAAGCCATTTCCCAATTGATAAATGATGAAACAATATGAATAATCAGTTTCCCAATGAAGAAATTAAGACACTTTATAGTCATATGAGCAGATGTTCTAAATTATTATTGAGTAGAGAAATGTAAATTAAAACAACCTTAAGATATAATTTCACATCTACCAGATTGGCTAAAATTATTGAAGGAGAAAGCAACAAATGTTGGAGGGGATGTGGAGTAATTAGGACCTTAATTCATTGCTGGTGGATCTGTGAGCTGATCTGACCATTTTGGAGAGCAATATGGAATTATGCCCAAAGAATTATTAAGCTACCTATATCCTACGAGGGTAATGCCACTACTAGGGCTATTTCCAAAGATGATTAGGGAAGAAGGAAAAGAACCTATACATTTTAAAATGTTTATAGCAGCTCTCTTTGTGGTGGCAAAGAAGTGGAAATTGCAAGGATACCCATCAATTGTGGAATGACTGTGATGATTGTGTTATATGATTGTGATGAAATACTATTGTACTATAATGAAATTAGTTCAATGATCCTAGAAAAAACATGGAAAGACTTGAGCAAAAATAATGAAGAGCAAAATGATCAGAACCAAGAGAACATTGTGTACATTAACAACAACATTGTTTTAAGAATGACTTTGAGTGAATGAGTTATTTTGATTATTACAAATACCCAAGTTAACTATAAAGGACATATGAAGAAAAATGCTATCTACATTCAGAAAAAAAAAAACCTGATAAATGGAAGTATGTATAGAGGAAATAAAAAAATAAATCATATATATGTATATAGGTATGTATTTGACTAATGGTATCCATCTCTAGGGTGGGAGAAGGAGGGAAGAAAAAAGAAATTTATGTGATAATTTTGTCGTATATTTAAAAGGAATAGTAAGTTATACATAGTAGACTCACAGTTTCATGCGCAATCATCTTTTTAAAAAAAATTATACTGTTATAGAAATGTTTGTTTTATTTCATAAATTAAAAATAAAATAAAATGCTTTTAAAAAGGAAAAAAAATAATTACCATGCTGTAAGAAATGACAAATGTAATCAATAGAAGGAAACATGGAGGCTTATGAACTGATATGAAGTATGCAGAACCAGAAGACAATATTTACAACAATGCAAATGGAAAGAACCACACACACACACACACACACACACACACACACAATTAATTTTATGAGATTAAGAAAAACCCACCCCAAAGAAGTAAGGGGGTCCACAGGTGGGTTTACAAGAGTGAAACATTGCATATAATGTCAACTTTTTTTGATAAATTAACTGAAATTTGCTGAATTTATTTCTATTCTTCCTCTTTTACTTCTTTTAAGAGAAATTTTTGTTATAAAAGCTATTTCTCTGGGATGGGAAAGGAGGAAAGGTAATATAAAAACAAAACTATATCCCTAAAATTATAATTTTATATATACATATATGTATATATTATACATGTGTGTACATATATACATAAGTTTGTATGTATATGCACATATATTTGTATTTGCTTTTGACATGCTATATCTTGCTATACATGTATGTGTATATACATACACACAATACATACATACATATATACACACGTGTGTGTGTTTGTATTTGGATGGATGGTTTTTATACATATATATAAACATATACATATGCATACACATATACATGTACACACATATATACATACACATACATATATTCTTCTTATTTCCCCAATTAGAATGTGAGTAGGGATGGGGTTTTTTTTCTTTATACTTGTGTCCTCAGTGCCTAGAACAGGGTCTGGAATGTAACAAGCACTTGATCCATACTTGTTGATTGATTGATTAGAAGTGAGCTAGTACTTCTGCACTCCCAAATTGATGTAAAATGCTGGTAATACACAAGTTTTATTGAATGCTAATGCATAATCCACTGAGCAGAACCCAGTTTTATTCCTTGAACACTTTTCATGGCTACAAATAACTCCTTCGGACTATACAGAGAACAGAGCCAAACAAAAGATTTCAGGGTGCTGAGGCCAGTTATTGGCCTAGTATATTATTCAACCAATCATAGACTAAGATACACATTTCCACATCTGTTACCTTATTTCTGGGTTTTAAACATTCCACAGTGATCCTACTGTCTAATCCCTTAATCCTCCCTTTGTTCTTCTCTAGAACCAAGTTCACTGTGCCCTGTAAAGCATGGGTGCAGGTAGTTGTAAAAATTCAATACAACTTCCATTCAGCAAAATTTTGCAGCTTTTCCTATAAATGAGTTAAATTACAAAGCCCTAGGAATGAACACAATAACCTAGTCAAGAGTGTAGGCCAGCCCTAATGATAGCTATAAGATTATCTCCAATCCTTTCATATGATACTGGAGAATACTTGTTTTGTGGCTATGGAAAGGACCACCTGCAGATCTCAGGGCACTGAGAGCTAATGGCCCTTGCTTCATCACAAAGTGATAATGTGGATTAATGGGGCCTGCCAACGTTTAGCATGAAGACTTTGGGCAGTTTCTAATCCCATAGAGCAGGGGTTTAATACACTGCCTACTAGGACCAGTTAAGGTCATAAGATCATACACTTCAGAGCTAGAAGGCATCTAAGAAACCATATAATCAAAAAGTACTTAGAATTATTGAACTAGAGCAGAAAGAGATCTCTGAGGTCATCTGGGTCAAGCCCCTCATTTTACAGAGGAGAAAACCAAGACCCGGAGAAATTAAGTGATATGCACATAGGCAGTAAAGAGCAGAGCTGGCATTCTACCCATTCCTTCTGACTCCAAGTCTAATTTTCCTTCTAGTCTTGTTCTTATAACCTGTCTGCTTCCTTCTTCCCCTTCACCTACTCTGCCATCCGGTAACAGAGGCTGACTTACATGCTGTCCCTTGTGGCGTTCCATCTCCTGACTCCAACACCGGCTGGCCTCCATGCCTGTACCTCTTCAGCTCCACCTCCTAACTAACATTCCTGGCTGCCCTCAAGTCTCAGCTAACGTCTCACCTGCTGCACAAGGCCTTTCCCAGACTTCCTTCATCTTGGTGCCTTCTCTCTGAGACTACTCCACCCCCCCAATTTATCACAAATTGATCTTATTTGTATGTAGTTCTTTTCATGTTGTCACTCCCATTAAACTGTGAACTCATTGAGAGCAGGGGCTATTTTTTTTTAAATTTTATTTTATTTTCAATTCATGGAACAAAGCATAACACAGTACCACATGAGATTGCAGTCTATCATGTACAACTTGCTATTCCCTCCAAATATACAATGAAGTTTTCATATAGATTTCTTTTTTCCCCTTTTTTTCTTCCCTCCCCTACCTTATGATGGCTACCATTAGACACAAATAGGTGTGTGTGTGTGTATGTATATATATATGTATATATATATATATATATTTGTGTGTGTGTAAAATTATTCTATACATACTTCTTTTGCTATTTTTTGTATTCCCAGCATTTAACATAGTGTCTAATACATAGTAGGTGCTTAATAAATATTTATTAACTGACCATACCACTACCTATACTCCAGGAGGAGAACATTCTGGGGATTCTTTCACCACTACATAAAAAACCATTCCCTCTCTAAAAATGGAAAAGAATTTAGATTTCTACACCTGTCCCTTTCTGTCTTACATAATTCAGGTATTAAAATAAATCTGATCTCACTAAAGATCAAACCCCATCTGTGTCTATGCATTCTGAGCAATTCTTGTCCATTTCCTCCTGTAAGTAAGCCACAGGGCATCCACTCAGACTGTAAGAGACCCTCTTCACTTTCTCCTGACATCAGGAGGGTATCAGTGTGACACTCTGGTTACACCCTTGTCATCCCTCACCCTCATCATGTGACCATCCCATTCAAGCTTAACGTAAGCACTTTCCTTAACCTCTATATGTACACATTTCATCTTCATCAGAATGTGAGCCCTAGGAGGGCAGGGACTGTTTCCCTTTTATCTTTAGATCCCTAGAGCTTAGCACAGTGTGGGGCACATAGTAACTCCTTAACAAATGTTTGTTGATTGATTGCATGTTGTTTGAAATGTGTGTTGTTTGATCAGTCATCTCCTTGATGCCATCTTTTGCTCCTATTTTTCAAATTGCTGAACACTGATATTCTTTTTTTAAGCATTACAGGAGTGTCATCTTATTAACAGGCTAGCTCTCTTTCTTTTTCTCCCCCACCTCACTCTCTCACCTGTCAGGAAAGTGTGCTGTAGAAATGGTCAGTCATTAAGAGAAAGTCTCTACCATGTGAATCAAACCATTGCCCAATTTGAATCCACAAACTCATTATAATCCAGAGACATATTTAGCTTAGATGATTATTAGTGAGATGGGTTGATTCTTTTCTGTTACTTAAGTTGATTCAAGCCATGCAGAACATAAACATCATAAGAATTTGTAATTTCAGCTAAATCCATTTCCGATACATTTTGAAAGCTAATCACACTTTATGGCATAAACTAATGATGTGGATAATGTAGAGTTTTTATTCCTGTCTTAATGGATAGTTTTAGAACTATAGCCTCCAAGCACCTTCCTGTAGTGCTGCCCTGGGATGTGATCAGTCACATAACAAGTCAGCAAACCATTTAGCAGGAACCAAAACCCTATATTATGGAGGTGACTTAAGGAAGCTGAAAGGTATAGAGACAGGCCCTCTTGAGGTTGCTAAAGAAAAGTCATAAATGTGTTTATGCCTGATTGTAATCAGCCTGAAAATATGCTGAGGCAAAAGGCTAGGCTACTAAATCTTTACACATTAAACCTTTTATAGCCAAAGTTTAACATCAGGAGGCAGAGCCAAAATGTTGGCATAGAAGCAGGAAAACTCCATGAGCTCCCCCCATAACCACCTCAAATACCTATAAAATGTGACTCTAAACAAATTTTAGAGCTACAGAACCTACAAAGTGACAGAAACAAATCTCCCACTGAAGGCAGCTCAGCAGGCTGGCCCAAAGGGTTCATGGCAGCTCACTGGGAGCCAAGCCCAGCTCAGACCCATGTGAGTCCGTGGTTTTAGCCCCAGGGTGGCCCTGACCAGCAGCTGCAGCAGACTTTGAGAGAGTGGGTCACCAACATCTGCGACAGTTTCCAGAATTATCAACCCATAAATGCCAAAGAAAAAAGTGAGAGGTCAGTGTAGAACTCTGTTGGAACTGGGGGGGACAGAGGAGTGGGACTGGCCCCTGTCCCTGGAGCTAGAAGTGGCAGAAGTGTGGCAGCCCTGCAGCCACCTCCACATGGCTGCTTCAGAGCTCCTAGCCTGCAGATCCTAGCCAAGCGACCATTCAGAAGGTAATTGCTCTTGCTTTAACCTGCCTGGATCTGGATCTCAGTATTGGGTGGTGGTCCTGGGGTATGTGACCAGTGTGCCAGAGCTTGTGGGAGCTGTAGAGACGGTGCCCTTCTAATAGCTCCAGCAGCTGCAAAAACCCCAGCAATTTGGGACAAAGCTCTCCTCTCTGGAAGCAGAGTTCTACTGCGGCGAAGAGCTCAAAAGTCAAGTAATTCAGTGTCAACATGAGCAAGCAAAGGAAACAAAGCAAGGACAGCAATCCAACTTTAGATTCCTTTTTTGGAGACAAAAGGATAAAAGCATGGAATGGGAGGAAGACAACAAAGTCAGAACTCCTGCACCAAAAACTTCTAAGAAAAATATGAATTGGTTACAGGCCATGGAGGAGCTCAAGAAGGATTTTTAAAATCAAGTAAGAGAAGCGGAGGAAAAATTGGGAAGAGAAATGAGAATGATGCAAAATAATCATGAAAAAAGATTCAACAATGTGACTGAAGAAAATAACACCTTAAAAAATAGATTAACTCAAAAGAGATCCAAAAAAGCCAATGAGGAGAAGAAAGCCTTAAAAAGCCAAATTGGCCAGATAGAAAAAAGAATTTTAAAAGTTCACTGAAGAGAATAATTCCTTCAGAATTATACTGGAGCAAATGGAAGCCAATGACTTTATGAGAAATCAAGATACTATTAAACAGATCTAAACAAGTGAAAAAAATAGAAGACAATGTCAACTATCTCATTGGAAAAAACCACTGACCTGGAAAATAGATCTGGGAGAGATAATTTAAAAATTATTGGACTACCTGAAAGCCATGATCAAAAAAAGACCCTAGAAATCATCCTTCAAGAAATTCTCAGAGAAAATTGCCTTGATATTTTAGAACCGGAGGGCAAAATAGAAATTGAAAGTATTCACCAATCACCTCTTGAAAAAGATCCCCAAAAGAAAACTCCTAGGAATATTATAGCCAGGTTCCAGAGTTCCCAGATCAAGGAGAAAATATGACAAGCAGCCAAGAAAAAACAATTCAAATATTGTGGAAACATAATCAGTATAACACAAGATCTAGCAGTGTCTACATTGAGGGATTGAAGGGCTTGGAATATGATATTCTGGAGGTCAAAGGAGCTAGGATTAAAACCAAGAATCACCTACCCAGCAAAACTGAGTATCATGTTTCAGGGGAAAATATGGTCATTCAATGAAATAGAGGACTTCCAAGCATTCTTGATGAAAAATAAAAACCAGAGTTTAATAGACAATTTGACATTCAAATACAAGAAGCAAGAAAAGCATGAGAAGGTAAACAGGGAAAAGGAATCATAAGTTCCTTATGAAAGTTGAACTATTTACATGCCTACATGGAAGAATGATCATTTTAACTTATGAAACTTTTCTCAGTATGAGGGTAGTTGAAGATAATATAAATGTATACATGTATATATACATACATATATGTCTATATAGGAGGGTATATGTGCATATGAATACATATGTGAGTGTGTGTATATATGTGTACAGGTATACATAGACAGAGGGCCCAGGATCAATTGATTAGGAAGGGATGATAATTAAAAGGTGTAATTGAGAAGTGAGAGAGGAATATAATGAGAGGAGATGGGGAGAGACAGAATAGGATAAATTATCTCATATAGAAGAGGCAAGGGAAAACTGTTACAATGGAGGGGAAGAACAGGAAGGCAAAAGGGAATGGGTCAACCTTACTCTTATTGAATTTGGCTTAGAGAGGGAATGACATGCACACTATATTGGGTATCTCACCCTGTAGGAGAGTAGAGGGGAAGGCGATGAGAGGGGGGATGATGGAGGGAAGGGCAGGTTGGGGGGGGAGGGTAGTTAGAAGCACACACTTTTGAAAAGGGACAGGTTCAAAGTAGAGAATAGAACAAGTGGGGGTGGGATAGGATGGAGGGAAATATAGCCAGTCTTTCACAATATATCCATGATGGAAATGTTTTGCGCAACTACACATGCACAACCTATATTGAATTGCCTATCTTCCCAAAAGGATGGGTGACAAGGTAGGAAGGGAAAGAATCCGGAATTCAAAGTTGTAAAATCAAATGTTTAAAATATTATTATCATCATCATCATTATCATTATTTATATGCAACTGGGAAATAAGATATAAAGGCACTGGGGCATAAAGATCTATCTTGCCGTACTGGAAAGTTGGGGGGGGGGGGGAGGATATAGGAGAAAGCAGATTGGGGGAGGGGGTTTTCAGTGGGATTGCTGTTTTGGGGTGGTGGTAGGGGAAAGATGGGGAGAAAATTTGTAACCCAAAATCTTGTGGAAATGAATGATGTAAACTAAAAATAACCATAAAATTTAATTATAAAAAAAAGATTAACATTGGGTGAGACTGTTAGGTGATGCAGCAGATAGAGCTTGGAATTAGGAAGACTCATAATCATGAGTTCAAATCTGGCTTCAGACACTTACTAGCTGTGTGACTCTGGACAAGTCACTAGACCCTTTTTTGCCTCAGTTTCCTCATCTGTAAAATAAGCTGGAGAAGGAAAAGTCAAACCACTCCAGTATCTCTGTCAAGAAAACTTCAAATGGGCTCACAAAGAGTCAGACACAAGTGAAGTGATTGAACATGACAACATGATTAAATATTAGCTAACCCCATAGGATTATATAACCAGCTCTTAGCATAGTGTTTGGCATATAGTAGGTACTTCATAAATGTTTATTGACTGAGATTTAGAGCTAGAAGGAATCTTTAAAGTCATCTGGTCCAATGCCTTCATTTTGCAGATGAGGAATCTATACCCTGAAGAAGTTAAAAGGCTTGTCCGGGACCAGTCAATGTGTATGATGAAGTGTCCTAGTATGAGGGCAAGAGATCTGGAGAAGAACAAAATTGTGAGTCATGTATTGTACTCATTAAGGAGGGAAGGGGAATGACCTGGATGTTTGTATATAAGAACTACTAGAATTTTTTATTGGGTAGTAGATATGAATAGTATGAACCTCAAAGTAAGAGAGTGATGGAGGTAGGGGAAATCCTGGAAGTGGCAATAAGGAAGTATTCTAACATCCCCACCTTGACTAGCGAGCCAGGAAGAGTGAACAGAGGTGCAGCTAGTTCTGGAAAGGGTGGGCAGGGAGGTAATGCCACCCAAGAGGAGCCAGGTTTCACTAAGAGCTAGAAGATAGAAGGAAAGGAAATGAAGAGATTAGGAATGAAGGGGATTTTGTTCCTTATGGAATAGACATTTGAGAGGACATAGTGGAAGGACTGGATGGTGTTTGGTTGAAACTTTGGGATGGGAGGATTAAGGGGGATAAGAATAAGGAATCAGATGACAGGAATAGAAGATAATCTATAGGGATTCAGATTCACTGAGATGTATAAGGTTTGGGAATGGGATGGTCAGGTATGAGAATGCTCATCATTGAGTGGAGGGGACCACTCTTCCCAAGGGAAGCTGGAAATGAGGCTGGAGGGTCAGACATCCAGATGGGAGGCACTGCTTCACTCCTCTTCTTCCTTCCAAAGGGTGGATATGTGGCAGGAAAAGGGCACAGAAGGCTATAGAGGCTACACTTGCAGAGCAGGAGAAATAAGAGCCCTTCCCCACCCACTTTCTTCTTCTTCGAGGGATAGGCATAGAAGGAGGTAGAAGGCTTGCAGCCCAAAGCAATGCTGTTCCTCTTTGCACCCACCAGAGTTTCTCCACCTTCCATTTGAGCAATTGGGCTGAGAGCAAGAAGTAAGACCATGCATTGAACCCAGTTATTCAAGGATTAGCTAGTATATGAAACATTCAGGTAACTTGTTTCTACAAAAAAAAAAAAGATGGGGAGAGGAGGAAAGGGCAGGAGAGAATGCAGAGCACTTTGCTACAATGTAACATTACAAATGTAGCAATTACCCATTTATTCTTGGAACCAAAGGTTCTGAAGCACTGAGTCCTCTCACTCTCCGCTCAGGGACCTATGACAGGAGCAGTATCTTCTAGGCCCCTGTCACAATGATGAGGTTAACTTTTCCTAAGGTCCTACCCTACACAAACCAGGCTAATTCTTTTCTTTAAGAGATATTGCAGGGGCAGTTAGGTGGCATGGTGAATACAGTACCCACCCTGGAGTCAGGAGGACCTGAGTTCAAATCCAACCTCAGACACTTGACATTTACTAGCTGTGTGACCTTGGGCAAGTCGTTTAACCCCAATTGCTTTGCCTCCCCCCTCTTAAAAAAAAAAAAAAGAGAGATACTGAAAGCTTTCTTGAGACTTGTTTGGTTCCAGAGATTGACTTCTGTTGATGTGGCTTCCTGGTGGCCTGAGTACTAAGGGCCACCAAGGGCCCTGGCTGCTTCTCTGAGGCTTCATACTGTGAAACAATAACCTGACCCAAACCAGGAAGCTGTACACATCTCAATCAACATGGTTTCCTTAGTGAGTCCGCTGTTGAATATCCTTCCCCTACTGTGACTAAATAAACCTTCTGATAACTCTTGAATGACTTATGAGTGTCTAATTTCATTCCAGTAAAAGACTAAACTAGAGAATCAGCCTGAATCAGGCACAGCCCATGAAAGGGCCCCTCTGCTTTGGGCCCGCTTATATGGGCCTGTAAGTTCTGTAAAAGCCTCTGACAAGAAAGAGTAAGGTCCTTTTCCCACATATTTTGGCTCTTTATACTCTTTCCCAAGAGCCCCAGCAAAGATTTACTTAAAGCTAAAATGTGGTTAATGTCTAGGATCTCCTTAAAAGGGGGCTGAGAGAAGAGTAGAAAGGTACCCAATGTGCAGTGTAAATCATGTTTGGGACAGCTATTTATTTCCTCCACATGAAGGAAATACTTTATAGAAAGACTCAAAAATGTTCATTGGCCAAAAGATAAACAAGCAAACAAAATAAAACCTTGAAACAGAATATAGTAACTTATAACTACCTACTATATACTACCAGGAAGTTTAGAGTTAAATCTATCTTCACATAAAGCCTTTTGTTGGAAAGCTAAATCAGTATTTCACCTTGGTTGACCTTTTGCTGTCTAAATAGCACCCTCAAGATCCATGCCTTCTGGCAGACTAGACTGGAAGTAGAGTTCTTCACCCTGCTGGTGGTCACTCTCTTCAATACAGAGCCTCACTTTGATACCTAACAGGTCTGACCAAGGGAAACAGGTTTTGCAAACTCACAAGGTTACCTTCAAGACTGGATTCTGTTATCTCAATATAATACTTAGATCACTTATGCTTAGGAAGGAAAAAAATCAGAAAAGGCAGCTGGGGGCTTGGAACCTGGACCCAAACTCTCCTAAGCCCACTTATGCTATAGATAACCACATGCTCATAGTTCACCACTTCTCCTAGGACCATTCTTCCTTCTACCCTTCCACAGAGAGGCTTGACCTAACAAGGTTTGAAGATAGGAAGAGAAGAGAGACACTAAGGAAAAGTCACTCCCTATTAAAGATCCCTTACCCGTTTGCCAACAAAGGGGTTGTTTGTCACCCCCAAAGCACCTGAATACTTGAAGACTGAGTCAGCACATGCGATGGGCTGAAAGCAACCAGGACAGCTGTGTGCATGCTCCATGGGATGAACTCTGTTATGAAGAGATGATAAATAACACCATTCATTCCTGCCTTTAAGATGTTTACAATCTAACAGTGATATGTAACATTCCTCCCCCCTCCCCCACCAAATGTTAAATGATATGGGGGCAAAGGAGGGAAGGAAAGTGATATGAAATAAATCCAAAAAGCTGGGAAAGCCAGCTGAGGAGGATTAGAGTTGGTCTGAGGATGACATGAGGAAGAGGAGGTACATACCTTGAACATCTGAGCTGTGGCTTAAGCAGTAAGGGCTAAAGGGACCTGCTCCTGACAAAGGGACAGGGAGCAAGCCTGAGAAAATGCCAAGGAAAACCTGCGTCAGATATTGATCCTCCCACCACCACCTAACTGGAAGATTCCAGTGACCCCTTCAAATAATATGAAGAGAAAGAAATAGACTTTTAATGAAATTGGCCTCCATTAAGAATGGCTCTCTTTGATAATCCAGTGATCATCCTGGAACATATCTGTTCATTTTATGTGATCCATGATGAGATGGGGATGTGTGAGAGGGTCCTGATTCAACATGCTGTGATGATGAAAAAGTTTCACCCACCTTTGGTTGACTGAAGGCAGTGGCTCAGACATGCCAGGAATCAATGTAAACACTCAAATCTATGCCAATGCCCAGTCTATTGAGAGTACTTCATGTTTGGATTTGGGTATCAGAAGATATCCAAACTTAGTTCAAAGATACTATTGACTTCAAAATGACAAAATGCACTAATATATCAAGTAAATGAAGAAACACTTCTCACTTAACAGAGCAACTTGGCTCACTGTTGGGGAAAAAAAAGACTTCAAATGTCTTCAAGGCTGGAGAATAGTCAAGTCTCTGTAAGCCTAGGATAGTTCTCACCCCAGCTGAATAATCTTTTTAAACAAATATTTATTTAAATGAATATTTAAATTTTATAATTAAAAATTAACTTTTAGTGAATGTTCATTTAAATTCACTTAAATATTTCTCTGAATAGTCCTTTTAAATAAGTATTCAAAGTTTGATGGTAAGGGTCATGTAGGGACCATGGCTACCCAAAATATTGATGTCTATCTTCCATTGCACACAAGCCAAGACAGACCAGTGATACTTGTCTCCATAGCACATGCCTAGGTGCATGGCCTGATCATCTTTTTTCTGTAAGTAAAGGATGAGAAACTAAGTCTAATGACAACATTGCTGCTTACCACCTCTATATTGCTGAGGACAATATCAATGTTGAAACAGACTTATCTTCCCTGGACTGTAGTGAGCCCATTCATAAATTTATTCATCTTTTAGTCTCACAGTCAAGCAGTCCCTTTTTCTTCAAATAAATGCTATTCATGGAGTCTACCTATAGCAAGTGGGTAGCCTAAAAGTGACCAGGAAAGACATCTTTCAGAAGGCATTGAAATTGACAGAGGACCCTCAGAAGGGCTCAGATCTTCAGGCGCACCTGGAGGGACAGAGTGAACCCAATGTCCCAGGAGGCTTAGAACTTCTCTTTGAAGAGTAAAAGTACCTTGGAATTAGGTCTTGTTCAAGAGAACAGTTCCAAGGGAGAAGGGATGATGGAGAAGGATCCTGACACTAACGTAGCTACAAACCAAAATAGGCTGTCCAGGTGCCATGACAAATCTCTCAAAAACACCATGATTCATAGACTCAGATTTATGACTGATGTTTAGTTAAATATCTCTGTAGACAAGAAGGAGAGAGAGCCCATCCCAAACTGAAAGGCCAGCACTAATGTATGGAGTGAGCAGAATCCCTCCCATTTCAATTGAATCTCACTTGCTGTTTGCCTCTGACCTTGCTGAAGAAAAAAGCCCAAGTCGTGCCATGCTTACACTTACCTCTCCAAGCAATCATGATTACAAACATCTCTGAGTCAGAAGCTGTGACTATCAATAAAACTGGGAGGGTTACCTATGTTCTGGAATCCTGAGTGAGCACTGCTTGAGCTCATTACTTTCCTCAGAAACAAAAGAAACCCAGGAAGGGCTTTCAAAAGGGGAACAGCCATAATAATGCCAGGAACAAAACTACTGATATGCACGCCATTTAGTCAAGCAGCTGCAGTTCCTCATAGACCCAGCAGATGCCAGCAAAAGATGCCCATATGCTCCCTGTTGTTCAATAGTTTTTCAGTCATGTCCAATTCTTTATGACTCCATTTGGGGTTTTCTTGGCAAAGATACTAGAGTGGTTTTCCATTTTCTTCTCCAGCTCATTTTACAGATGAGTAAACTGAGGCAAAGACAATTACGTGACTTGCCCAGGGCCACACAGCTAGTAAGTGTCTGAAGCTGGATTTAAACTCAAGTCTTCCTGACTTCAAGCCTAGGGCTTGAAATGTGGCCCACCACTTTACTAGGGATATTGTAGAAGTAAAATGAACAGGACTGGACAATAAATATGATAAGGGAAGCAGAATCACAGGTGAATCCAAGGTTTCAAGTCTAAGTGAAGAAGAGAATGATGTGCTATCTGCTGTTAAAGGGAAATCGGGAGAGGGGAAAGTTTGGGTGGGATGATTCATAGAATCTCAGTGAAAATAGGTGTTTAGAAGTTATATGTTTAACATTTGCTTATGCTACTAAAACCATGGGTCTCAATTTTCTCATCTTTAAAATGAGGGAGTTGGATTACACAGTCTCCTAGAGCAGGGGTGGGGAACCTGCAGCCTTGAGACCACATATGGCCTTCTAGGTCCTTGGGTATGGCCTTTTGACTGAGTATAAATTTTACAGAACAAACACTTTTTTAAGGGGGTTTATTCGTGAAGTTTGGATTCAATCAAAGGGCCCCACTTAAGGACCTAGAGGGTGGCCTCCAGGCCAAAGGTTACCCACCTCTGGACTGGCCCCTGGCACTCAACCTCCTGCTGCTCTTCCTGGTAGAAACCAAAGTCTGCCTTGGAGAAGGGTAAGAGAAGATACTAGAAAATGTCCACTTTTGCCTCCCTGTGAACCATACAACACCTCCTACTACATAAGCAAAGTCTTTCTTGTCTCTAGGATCTCATAATCCTCCAACTCTGAGAGTCTATATACAGTTTTGTATGAATAAGTCAGTGAAAAGTTGCAGTTAGGTTGCACAGAAGATAAAGGGCTGGACCTGGAGTTAGGAAGACCTGAGTTCAAATTCAGCCTTAGACACTTTCTAACTGTGTGACCTCAGGCAAGTCACTTAACCCCGTTTGCGTTAATTTCCTCTCAATAGCACCGACCTCCCAGGATCATTATGAGAATAAAATTTGGTAATATTTGTAGATCAATTTCTAAAACTTAGAGCACTAGACAAGTTCCAATAGTAAATGCAGTAGTAACCCAGTAATAACAGTAGTGATAGTAGAAGCAGCAATGGTAACATTCTACCTCATTTGGAGTTGATCATAAGAACCTAAAATCAATGGTCTATTATTGATCTACTGGTCTCTTGGATCATTTTTTCTGGTTTTGTAGTCTAAGCCCATCATGGTGGTTTGGAACAGGCAGCACCAATGAGACAGCCCCAGTGTCTCAGGGCCTTTGGGAAGGGGATGAAATTAGAAACTTTAGAACCAGTACAGAGGGGTAGAAATAGCATTAGGCTCACAGTTAAGGGCGAGCCTGAGTTTGAAGTTCACCTCTGTCACTCACTATCTGTGTGACTGACCATGGTTAAGCTGCTTAATTCACCTGATTTTCAGGCTATGTATCTGTAAAATATTCACATGTATATGTGTGTGTATATATATGCATATACATATAGTGTGTAACTATGTGACTACATGTAAATATAGGCAAACATATAAACATGCATATTCAGGCACATGTGTGTACACATGCATACAATGTGTTGCTATTTAGTCATGTCTGACTCTTTGTGACCCCATATGGGCTTTTCTTGGAAAAGGTACCAGAGTGGTTTGCCATTTTGTTCTCCAATGAATGAAGGCAAACAGAGGTTCAATGACTTTCCCAGGATCACACAGCTAGTAGTAAGTGTCTGAGGGTAGATTCGAATTCAGGTCTGCCTGACTCTAGGCCCAGTGCTCTATCCACTGAGCCATCTAGCTACCCTGTGTACATATAAACATATATACATATATGTTCACATATGCAAGGATAATCTCTCTCGTAGGAGATGATGAGGATCACATGAAATATTGTATATAGTATGCTTTGCAAACCTTAAAAGTGCTATATAAGTGGTAGCTACTATTATTATTATTATGAGTGCTGTTGGGGGAGTCGTTGGCATTCTGGTACTGATGCCAGCCAGCTTTTCCTCTTTGGGGCTACTAGAGTAAATAATTGTCCTCTACTGAAATACAGGCCTTTATGAATATTCAGTTTTTTCCTCAGGTTTATTATTATTGCTAATTGAAGTAAATTGTTACCTTCAGAGACATGCAAATTCTACATTAGTGAAACATTTTCCTTTGTGAATAGAGTCGTTTATTTTGTTACACTTTTGCAGAGCAAAGCACTTCATTATGCTTAAATGTGTTTTCTTGATCGTGGAATTCCCAGGGGTCATAAATATGTTGCCAAATTTTTGTCGGCTGTAAATGCCCTTGGAGAGAGACACACACAGAGGCAGAGACAGACTGACAGACTGGGTCAGTGAGCAAGAACCAGAGCAGGATGGTCTAGACATAAAAGGTCCTCCTGTTTTGTCTGATTGGTGGTAAAGTAGATAACTGAGAAAAACCTGAGTCTTGTCTGCCCGTGGGCTTTCTCTGTCACTATTGCCTTGGAATGATGAGCCCCATAGAAGGACCTGGCTAATGCAGCTGATAACCTCAGGTTCAGAATGTTTTTTCTTTTCTTTTCTTTCCTTCTTTTCTCCTCACCTTTTTCTTTCTTTTTTTCTCTCAGTGACTAGGACTTTTCAGTCGGGAGTTTAAGGTAAAATGTCAGAATAAAAATATATTTCAAAGGATGTCATCCAAGCTTCCCCAGTGTAGAAGAGAGGTCTCCCTTATTCCCACCACACCCTTCTGGGCACTTAGAGTTGGTTGTCTGTCCCCTTTCTATCATGCAGACTTCCTCTGGATGGAACTCTTTGGAACCATTTACAAAATTCATTCATCCTCAACGATACCTATGTGAGCAATCCAGAAACAAATAATTTCAAGAGAGCAGCTCTGACTAGAAGCTAACAAAATTTTGCTCTGTGAGGGAGTGAAGGTCTTCAGCACAAAGGTAGCTAGCTAATGATTCCCAGGAGACTAAAAGGCGATTTTGCAACCAAGGGTGTTATTCCATGGATTTCAGTCACTCCCCTCCCCCAGACAGACACAACCATTATGAAGTTTTGGAACACCCACCCATAATAACACTGAACATTTAATTTATTATGCCCCCAGGTCAGAGAAACTCCCAATCATAATCATTCCTAGGAGTGTGTCCAGTGAAACAGATGGGGTTCAGAACTCATCCTGCAATAAGCCCCCATTGTCATAAATATGTCTTTGTATATCCCTGGTGTCAAGTGTTATCAATCACTGAGCACTCCTCAAACATAAATGAATGGGGGAAAGGGGGGTGGTAAAATAGAACACCTGAAGAGAGAAAAAGTTCCCTGTTTTTCCTTGAACTCTCACTGAAACATTGTTTTTTTACATAAACACTGATCCTTGAGCTATTCAGCTAATTTATACCTTTCCTTCCTTCCTCTCTCTCTCCCTTCTTCTCCTTTTCTCCCTTCCTTCCTCCCTCCCTTTGAGAGATTGGGTCTTCCTACCTCCACCAGACTACAAGTGGCAGCAACCACTTAAAATTGATTGCAAGAAAGTTTTGACCTGCTCTGCAGCCTAGTGGACAAATCCAAGGGGCTTGTCATATTGATGCCAGCCTTAACTTGTGCACCCAGTTGACTTGAGCCCCTGAGCTCAAGGAATCAATCGCCTTCAAGCCTCTCCACTAGCAGAAATTATATGCATGTATTGCTATGCCTAGCCCAGTATTCTAACTATGAAGACACCACGGGATGGTTTATAGGAGGGCCCGGTTATCCTTCATTCTACCAATTTAAAAGACATTACTTCAAATATTCTTGGCTTCCCTTAAAAAAAAAAAAGGTTAAAAATCCATCATCATCTGCAAATTTATTTAAATACTTCTTGAACTAATTTACATTTTCAGTCTATCTTAGCCCTTGGGGTGAACTTCTTCCAGAAGTTTACTGTTCACAGTACAAAGTAATTCTTTACATAGTGAGTAATCTCTGACTTCACTATATTCCAGACAAGCTCTATCTCCCCTTGGGGTTTCAGTCTCTTTTCCAGTGCTTGCAGTTTGAGCCCCCTTTCCAAGTATTTTCCTCTTCCACCATTACCAATGTCACCTCAAGGTATTAGGAGCATTTAGGTGGCAGATCAAAGAGAGGGCTGGACTTGGGGTGAGAAAAAGGTAAGTTTGAATCTTGCCCAAGATACTTACTAAATGTGCCTCCCTCACTTAACATCGCAGCATCATTTTCCACATCTTCAAAAATGGGGATAATAATAACACTTACCTCCCAAGGTTATCGGGAGGATCAGAGGTGATATTTGTAAAACGATTTGTAAAACTTGATGTGAAATAGAAATGTTAGCTATTACTAGTTATTACTAATGTCTCAGTCTATTTTAATTTAGAATAAATGACAATATTTAATTTAATTTATAATATTTTACCCAAGAAAACTCCATGGACAATATGGTTATTGGATTATGACAAGACTGAACAAAAACAAGGATAGGGTGATTGCTTGATTACTCAACCAACTCCTCCCCCCATGACTAGGCTGAGCAATAGCCAGAAAAGAGGCATACAGTGGGAGTGGGGAATAATCACAGTTATACTTAATAGATTATGTATTAATAGAATACATATAATATATGTAACATATAATAAATTATCAATTAACTTTATAAAAGTATATTTACTTCAGATATCTAGCAAGAACAGAAATATAAGCATGACCCCCAATCCTTTGGAGATATACTCTCTCCCTGTTCTATCTCAGTCGTTGGGCAGATGGGCTTGATGTAATTCCTACATGGTGATGGTCCTACTAAGTTCACCCCATAAGTGGCTTGGGTTTTTTTGTTAGATGAGCCCTTGTTTCAGCTACTACTGCTGGGCTGGGTCTCAGACTGGGTCTCAAAAGAGGCATTGATGATGGTCTGACAAAAAAAAGAAACAATTCCCCCCCCCCAAAAAAAAACCCCCCAACATGGCCTGGCTCTAGGACTTCCTTCTGAGGAGTGAGTTTCTCCAGTGGGAGTTTCCCCACATTAATGAGATTATAGATACCTGGTCTTTTGAGTGACTGGCTCCTATGTTCACAAGGTGATAGTCATCTCAGATCTCCTCTTAAAATGACAGAACAAAAAGCAAGGCAAAGAGCTAAGGGTTCTATTTAGAGCTGTGTCAGTCTCTGAAGAAAAGAGCCTCAGGCCTTTCTCCTACAGTATAGTCTCTCACTAGAATGCCATCAGCCCAGAAGAAGTCACAGGAAGAGAATGACCCAGTGTCTAAGCAGTTGGTGCCTTTTTTTTTTGGATGAGGGAGGGCAGGGCAATTGGGGTTAAGTGACTTGCCCAAGGTCACACAGCAAGTAAGTGTTAAGTGTCTGAGGTTGGATTTGAACTCAGGTCCTCCTGACTCCAGGGCTGGTGCTCTATTCACTACACCACTTAGCGGCCCCCAATTGGTGCCTTTTGATTCACTCCCCCAACTCCAGTTATCTAGCCAATCAGAAAGGCTCCTCTTCTTCACACAGTAAGTGGATCAGAACCAGATACAGAACATTTACCTACGCATGCTTCCAATCTCTCCAAGGTATTTCCATTACATGTCATCATCACTTTCTTGCCTCTTCCAAGTGGAAAATTATATCAGTTAGCACTCTGAAATCACTCTTAAGAACTGGGTTCAGTGGCCAGTTTCCTGTTAAATTTATTTAATTTTACCTCACAATAAAAAATTGGTGTCATCTTGACATCTATTGAGCTCCTAATGTTAGTGTTCTAAGATCTGGTAAACAAATCTATATTCTTTATCTTCTGTGTCATTTCAGATATCTGGGCTTCATATTTCTTTATCTATAAAATGAGGAAATTGGACTAGAGTGGTGATGTGGTGGGAAAATCCCTGGTTTAGGAGTCAGAAAACTCGTTTAGATGTCCAGGCTCAACACTTATGTGACCTTAGATAAGTCACTTCACTTTCTAGGACCTCAAACATCTCTTCATCTGTAAAAAGAAGGGGTTGGATCAATAATCCCTAAGGATCTCTTCCAGCTCTAAATGACAAGATCCTAGGGTGGTTTCATAGATTCAGCATAGGATAGTAGTTAGAGGACTGGCTTAGAGTCAGGAAGAAATAGGTTCCTGTCTTGCCTCTTGCACATACTATCTGTGTGACCACGGACACATGATCAGCTCTCTGCTTAGGGCAGAGGACCACTGCCAGAATCAATCTGTAAAACTCCCAAGTGAACTGGAAACCAGATTAAAATATAATTAGGTAATGTTTAACAAAATAAATAAAAATATACTACAACATAGATAATATTATTTTGAAGCTTTCTAAGTCAATATGTACCAACAGAGATCCGTTTCTATCTGAATTTGGCACCATTGAGCTAGAAGATTCTCTCAGACTATAAGTAGCCAAACTGTATCTGTGGAGGAAGTTTTTTCTACACTGGGAGTTTCCCCACATTGATGAAAATCATAGATTCAGGGGGAAAAATTATCTTAAAGGTCACTTTCTAATCTTGAAGTTTCTGTGAGTTTATAGGTTCATTCATATCTCTCCGTGCTTCACTTTCCCAGAATAGCCTCATTTTTTTTTAGTTTATCCTCATAAAACAGTGTTTCCATTCCATTGTTCTGAACTTTCTCCTTCTGCTGGTCTTTTTTGAAGTGGAAAAAGAGGAGACCACATCCCCAAGTTGGTTTCAAAACTGAGACTTTCAGAGCCTTTTCCTAGATTGTAACTGAAAACTCAGAGTCGATTATTCTAAATATGAACTATGCATTCTTTTAATACGTTATCTACTAGGTATAGCTATGATAATTCCCCACCCCTACCACATACCTCTTTTCTGGCTATTGCTCAGCCTAGTCATTTCGGGGAGGAGTTGGTTGAGTTAATCAAGCAATCACCTCATTCTTGTTGTTGTTCAGTCTTGTCATAATCCTGTGGACCATGTCGTCCATGGGCTAAAATACTGGAGTAGTCTGCCATTTCCTTCTCCAGTGTATTAAGATAAATAGAAGTTAAGTGACTTGCCCAAGCTCACATAGCTAGTAAGTGTCTGAGGCAGAATTCGAACTCCTTGTCTTCCTGATTCCAGGCCCAGTCCTCTATCGTTGCACCACCTTACTTGTCTCTACAACTTATCCTACTTAGCTTTTAATTAGGTGAAGACACACTGAAAAAAGGAATTATCAAGTCCTCTGCAAAGAGTCTAACAGAAAGACAGCAGAAACCACAACCTGCTTATGGGGAATTTTAGTGTGTTACATGAAAGGGAAAAAGAACTTTTAGGAACAAGCATGTATTAAATCCCTATTATGTGCCAGGCACCTGTGCTAAGAACTTCATAAGTATTATCTCATTTAATCCTTACAGCAACCTTGGGAGGTAGGAGTTAGTCTGATCCACATTTACAGTTAAGGAAACTGAAGAGCTTATACACATACACACATACATACATTCATTCATTCATACATACTTACATATATGTGTATATATACATTTATGTACACACATGTATATGTATACACATAGTGGGTGACTTGCTCAGGGGAACCTAGGTGATACAGAGGATAAAGCACTGGGCCTAGAGTTAGGTAGACCTGAGCTCAAATCCTACCTCAGACACTTCATTGTGTGACCCTGGGCAAGTCACTTAACCCTGTTTACCTCCGTTTTATCATCTGTAAAATGAGATAGAAAAGGAAATGGCAAACCAGCCCAGTATCTTTGCCAAGATAATCCCGAATGGGGTTCAGTTGGGCACAACTGAACAACAAGACTTGCCCAGGGTCACTAAGCCCAAGCTATTAAGTGTCTATAGTTGGATTTGAACTCAGGTTTTCCTGACCAAAAGCCCCATATTCTATCTTGGGCCACCTAGCTGCTTAAACAAGGAGCTATAGGGGTGGCTAGGTGTCGCAGCAAATAGAGCACCAGCCCTGGAGTCAGAAGGACCTGAGTTCAAGTCCAGCCTCAGACACTTAATACTTACTAGCCATGTGACCTTGGGCAAGTCACTTAACCCCAATTGCCCTGCCCTCCCCCCTCCAAAAAAGCAAATAAATAAATAAATATAAAAAAAAACAAGGAGCTATAATTTTTCCCTTTTCCATATGTACTCACTAACCTTGAGCTCGCTTTTCCCTGGATTCTGTATATAATGATGGGAAAGCATGTCAAATTCTTTTTTTTTTAATTTCAGGAGGAGAAATGTTTTTGTACAGCTTTTCTTACTATACCACCTTCATAAATACATCTTTCTAAAAATTAATTCAGTCTGGCTAATGGATATCAACTGAAGAGCATGGGGGGACCCCAGCATTGGGGGCCCCTGTTCTCCCTCAGTCTCTTCTCTAGACTAAGCATCCTCATTTCCTTCAGCTGGTCTTCACATGGCATTGACTCAAGAACTCACCATTATACTTTGCACTTCAACTTATTATTCTCCATGTACAATGATATACACAGGATTCACCAAACAGCAGAAACCAAAAAATACCCAATCTGTTTATCAGTATTTATTCTGGACAGGTCAGATATTTGACCTTATCTATAGATTTATCTTTAGTAATCCAACTATTAATTATCTAGGTTAAAAAGTGAAAGAGAAAATGTGTCAGCCCCCCCCCCTTTTTCAATTTGATCTGTCTATGATTTCATCAGTGTGGGGTAATTTCCTTGGTGAAGAAATCCCCTCTACAAATAGCAAGTCTATACCTGGTCTGCAACTTTGTCTTAGAGAGGCCTGGGACATTGAGAGTTTAAGTAACCTGCTCAGGGTCAGACAAGCAGTATGGATCAGAGGCAGGGCCTGAGCCCAGGCTGCCCTGACTCAGAGACTATCTATCTCTCCTGCTGCCCCTTGTTTTTCCGCCTCCTCCCCCTTCAGAACCTTCTTGTTTTCATGATACCTGGGAAAATTATTTTTCATTTCTGATCAGGCTACCATACTTGTCCACCAAACCTCAGAAACCTCTTCATCCTGGAAGATCACCTCAGTCTTGGAATTCACACCTTGAAACTGCCCTCTGCCGTGGGCCACTCTCGCTATTGGACGGCTACTCCCAGAACCTAACTTTAAGCCCAGGCCATGGAACCATCTTTGTGTTTCCCATCAGGCTGCAATGCAGACTTGTCCATCTTTTGCCCCTTGCCAGGGAGCTTCCCCTTTCTCTCTCCTTTCTCCTTTCATCTTCCTTTTATGTGTTGACTTCCCCCATTAGAATGTAAGCTCCTTCAGGTCAGGGACTGTCTTTCTTTTTGCTCTTACCAGTGCTTAACACAGTTCCTAGAACATAGCGAGTGTGTAATAAATACTTGTTGACTAACTGAGCCCACTGAGGTATAAGAGGACAGGCGAGAAAGCTTCATGACTCCATTTCCAAGGGAAAGCTGACTCAGCTAACACATTTCTAGAGGTAACTTCATGGTCTGTGCCTTAATTTCCTCATTTTCAAAATGAAGGGGAAATACTAGATGATCCATGGAGTGTCTTCTTCCTCCAACATTCTATAATCTGTAGACTAAGACAAGAGATGTTCATTACAGCCTCAGTGGCCCACAATATACTTTCTTCCCAGGTCCAATGAGTAGCGGTAATAACTCCATTTATATAGTAATGTAAGGTTTATAAAGCACTATCCTCTTCACAACTCTGGCAATATGAGCATTATTACCATATCTATCCTGAACACGAGGAAATTGGGGTTTGTTCAGAAAAGATTCCAAGCCACCAGAATGATCTAAAAGTATAAAAGGACTTCTTTGAGAAGAGACTGGTTCCTCTCACAAGGACATACTGGATGGCTATTTGTCCAGGATGTTTCAGAGGGGATTCTTATCAGGTATAAATTGGATTACATGATGGGTCTCTGAGGTTCCTTCTGACTCTGAAATTCTGTGATTCCATCAATTGATGAATAAACGAATGAATGAATAATTGAATAAAAATCTATTCAATGCTTACACTGTACCTGTGAAGCACTGGGGTTATAAATGCAAAAGTAAAGATAAGTCTCTGCTCTCAAAGACGTCTAATCTAGTGCTGGGGAATACTTCATAAAGTGGTTGTGAGGGAATTTGGGTTTGCAAAATAGTAGGGGTATTGAGTAGATATGTGAAGGAAAAGACGAACATACCTTTTCCAGTAGCAATGGCAGCATTTGTTTCATTATGTTTCTCATTATGGGAATCAATGGAGGATATGGGATGGTGGGAGAGAGACTACAGGCTTGATATAGAAGGCCACATGGAATATAGAAATGAGTCACTGATCAATTCAAGGAGTGGGTGGGACAGGGAGATATTCTAGAACTAAAAGAGTTAAATCCTTCAAAGTATGGTATCTGGTGCTAACACCAAAAAAAAAAGTCAACTTGCCTTAGGTCAATGTAAGTATTGTCATTCGTGACCTTTCAACCATGTGTAGCGGCAAGCACCCCAGTGTCCCCAGGGTTTGCAGCTACCACAGGTTCTTGGATCTGCTTTGTTAAAGGAAAGCAACTCAAAATGGGTTAACAAGCTTACTTTAATCAGTCAGACATATATCGTTTACCTTGTTCAGGGCAAAAAGGTCAGCACCCTGAACCTCAAAATATACAGGCATAATCATCAAGACAGAAACATCAAGTAGACAGATTTCCAAACTGTCCAACCACCACATCCATACCCAGTCAACATCTGGGTTTCCACATTCTGGGTTTTTCAAAGCCGGGGGACTCTCAAAAACGGCTTCCCAGAATTCAGATCAAATCACAGAACACTTCTCAAAGTGAGTCCCAAAACAAAGCTACACATCAGGGCTTATATAGCCTTCTCCTGGCTCAGAGAATGTAACAACCTTATTGACCCACTGGCCAATCAAAAAGTATCTACTGAAAAACAAGCCTCCCTCCCCAGGCTTCTGCTGCACTTTAGCCTAGGGGCAGGGAAGATCTTTAAAATTTACATTTGCATTACACCATGCTAAGCTATGGCCCATCATATAGTAGGGGTGTAGGGTTGTGAATAGAAAGACCCTACTGTGATTGACAGGGCTTCTTTTCTTTTAAAAATATATTTTATTGCTATCATTTGTTTTTATATCACCTTCATTTTCAAATTTAGCTCTCTCCCCTCCCTTCAAAGAAGTGAAAGAAGAAAAAAGGCAACATAGCAAAGCCAACCAACATACCAATCAAATATGAGAACACATGTCATATTCCACATCTACTATCCCCCACCTTTACAAAAAAAAAGTAGGGAGGTAGTAGTTCTTCATACATTTCCAATATGCAAAGACTGCCCTTTGCTTTGCAGCTATCACTGCTGCTGACAAATCCTAGAATTTCTGTGTGTGCTCAAAAAGGAACACCTCCCAAATCTGATTGCTGCCCACCCCTGAGGTTAGCATGCTATTATGATTCCTCAGAAGTCTAAAAACAGGCTTCGTATGGGCACGAGAAAAGACAAGATGGCTCTTCCCCATCTTTCTGGGCCATTTGACCCAAAGCTCTGGATTGGGTTGACTGAAGAGAGTTGCAGATTAAACAGGTTTGATTCCTTGGTGGTTACTGAGAACCTCCTCCCTACAAAAGCTCACCAAATGACACAATCTCTTATTCACCTGGGAACCAGATTAAATGTATTAGTTGGCAATCCTGGGGGGTGGGGGAGGAGGTGGAAGGATAGGAGTGGGAACCACCAGACTTTAATCCTCCTAAACCTACCTGACCACTAGTCTTTCAGTTAATCTTGTCAAAGAATGTAGGCCTCTGGTGGGATGAGATTACAATCCAAACTTACTCTCAAAGATGACTTTTTCAGCCCTGCCTAATAACTAAGATTGCATCTATGTCTTGTAACAAAACCACAATTATCAAAAGCCAAGTCTGTCAGAAACTCAAGACTGAGGGTTTTATTTATTTATTTTTTCTTATGAGACAGGAGATGGAGGAAGATTGAATAAAAAGCTCAAGTGGAAGGGCTGCCAGAAAAAGCAGTCAGGAGCAGCCAAGTCTATGTTTGGCCTATGTTGCTTTCTGATTAGACTAGATTGTCTAATCAGATTTTCTGCCCTCTTGTTAGCCCTCTTACTAAGCCCTTTCTCTACTATTTGTTCAAACTTATGGTTCACTAGTAGACAGAAAATACTTCAAAGGAACTACCAGCAAAGCTGCTTGCTACAGGACAGGGCTTATTGGGTCTATTTCCTCCTCCAAATCAGTTTTCTGATTCCAAATAAGTCTGAAGAGAGACTTTACATTTCACAAATAATCTCCTCAGGTGTTTATTTTTCAAGTAAATCGAAGTAGGCTGCTAGGTGTCATAGCAGATCTCAGTTTAAATACCTCAGACACTTAACCAGTCATGTGACTCTAGGTAACTCACCTCCTCTCAGCCTTGTTTCCTCCTCTGCAATGAGAATAGCAAGTACCCGACTGACTGGATAATTATGAGGGTCAGATGAGTGAACATATGCAAAGTTCCATGCAAATGCTTACTAAAATATCATTGAAAACTGATGAAAATATTATTATTGATTATTTTTTAAAAAATTAGGAGGCAGCTTGAATCAGATGCTGAGTTAGAAAACCAGAGGGGGATTTCCGCTAGCAGACCTTGTTCTGCTGTTCATTGTGTGACCTTGAGCAACTCGATGCACTTTTTAATTTTTCCCTACCTGCCTAGACTACAGAGATCTAATATCCTTTTGAGGTATTTCCCAAGGGCATTCTCTCTCTCTCTCTCTTTTTTTTTTTGTTTTTGCTTTTTGGAGGGCAATTGGGGTTAAGCGACTTGCCCAAGGTCACATGGCTAGTTTTTGTGTTAAGTGTCTGGTGTTGAATTTGAACTCAAGTCCTCCTGACTCCAGGGTCTGTGCTCTATTCACTGTGCCACCTAGCCACCCCAGGGGCAATATCTCTCTTAAAAAAAATGATCTGTGAGGACAAATGAAAGGATATGGAATCTTAACTCCATGTGTACTTTTTAGCATTAATAACTTGGGTCCTTAAGAGGTGATATTAAAGTTAGGACAACCATAGTACATAGTTATATACAATAGGTTTTTATTTCAGATTCTGTGACAATCAAAAAATCATTTCCCAGGCTCAAAAAGTAGCCTGTTCTCTTTGGCACAACTGAAGTCCCTCTCAATTGGGAGAAGAAAATTCCCTTCACAAGTTGTTTCATCCCTTCAATGTCAGTTATTACATAAATAATCAGGGATCTGTGATTCTAACAGTCAGTAGGTTAATTGCCGGTGTTAAGGGTGTGACACTCACCATCCCCTACCCCATAATCCCTGCAATCTGGAAAATCCCTTTAAAATTTTTTGACCTTCCCTTCATACCAAAGAAGTCTGATTTTTTTCTTTTTTTTTTTATGGTGTGTTTACAATACCTTATTATAAAATTTAGGTTAAGTATTTGGCTATAAGTAGGTCAATGTGATATCTCTACATTTCTAATCTTCATGTGTCATCTGTTGGCTTTTATTTTCTTTTTACAAACTTTACTTATTTTAATAAGATGGAGTTTTCTTTCTTATCTCTTTTAGTTAGGTATATTTTTGCTTTTACTTTGTCTGGGATCAGGATTGTTAACCCTGGTTGTTGTTGTTGTTGTTGTTGTTTTACTTCAGCTGAAGCATAACAAATTCTGCTCTAGTCCCTTACTTTAACTCTGTGTGTGTCTCTCTGCTTCAAGTGTTTCTTGTAAACAACGTATTTCATGATTCTGGTTTTTCATCCATTCTACTCTCCACATCCATTTTATGGGAGAGTTCATCCCATTCACATTCACAGTTATGATCACTAAATGTATTTCCCTCCATCCTACTTTTCCTCCTGTCTGTCCTCTCTCTCTCCCTTGATGTAGTATGCTTAATTTTGTCAGGTAAGTGATTCTTGGTTGTAATCCTAGGTCCTTTGCCTTCTGGAACATCATGTCCCAAGGCCTCTGATCTTTTAATGTTGCAACAGCTAAGTCCTGAGTAATCCTGATTGTGGGTACTCAATACTTGAATTGTTTCTTTCTGGACTCTTGCAATATATTTCCTTGACATGATAGTTCTGAAATTTGACTATAAAGTTCTTTGGGGTTTTTATTTTGGGATCTCTTTCCTGTAGCAATTGGTGAATTCTTTCAATGCCTAATTTTCCCTCTGGTGCCAGGATATCAGGGCAATTTTCCTTGATAACTTCTTGAAAGATGCTGTCTAGGTACTCCTTTTGATTATGGCTTTCAGGTAGTCCAAAGATTCTGACATTGTCTCTCCTGGATCTATTTTCCAGGTCAGTTGTTTTTCCCATGAAGTATTTCACATTTTCTTCTATTTTAAAATTCTTTTGAATTTGTTTGATCAATACTTAATGTCTCATAGGTTTATTAGCTTCCATTTGCCCAATTTTAACTTTTAAGGAGTTGTTTTCTCCAATTAGCTTTTGTACTTTCTTTTCTGTTTGACCAATTCATTTTTTAAGCAGTTGTTTTCTTTTTACAATTTGTTGACTCTTTTTTTCATAATTCTCTCATATCATTCTCATTTCTTTTCCTAATTTTTCTTCTAAGTTCCTTTTTGAGCTCTTCCATGAGTTCTTTCTGGGCTTGAGACTACTTGCCATTTTTCTTTGGGGTTTTGCCCATAGGTGTTTTGACATTGTTGTACCTTCTGAGTTTTTGTCTTGATCTCCCTTGTCACCATAATAACTTTTTATGGCCAGATTCTTTTTATGTTGTTGTTATTTGCTCATCTTTTTTGACCTTTTTCCTTTCTTCTAAATTTGGGCTCTGCTTTCAGGGTAGAAGAAACCCTATCTCAGGCTTCTTGTGCCAGAGGCTGCAGACTGTGGCTGTTTACCTGGTGCTAAACTGATGCTCACCTGAGGCCCATGTGGGACCCTTTTGTCTGGTGCTGTGTTGTTGGGGTGGCTGGCTCTGCTAGAGACTGTAGAGGTCTGGCAGCTTACCTGGTGCTGAGCAGGGGATCCTAGTGCTGGTGTCTGGCATGTGCTGAGGCCAGTGGGGGGTGTTTCTGCATTTCCCTGGGGCTATGCTGAAGCATACAGAGGTCTGGCCACTGGAGGTTGCTTTTTGGCTCAGGCAACACTGAAGCAGATAGAGGTTCTCAGAGCTGGAGTCTGACTTTTCCTCTGGCTATGCTGAGGCACATGGTGGGTCTTGGTATTGGTGTTTGCCTGCTCCACCACACTGGGGCTCAGGATCTACTGCTGGTATACTGAGGTGGGGCTTGCTGCTGGCTTGCTGGGGTATTTCCTGTCCTGGGCTGCATTCCCCTTTCTGAGTGAAACAGACCTTTCCTGCCAACCTTCCAAGTTTCTTGGGCTCAAAAAATTGTTTTGCTCCATCTTTTTGCTGGTTCTGTTATTCCAGGATTTGTTTGGGGGTGCTATTTTATGGCTGTTTGGAGATGAATATGGGAGAGTTATAACGAATCACTGCTTACTCAGGCATCTTGGCTCCTGGAAGTCTTACAAATTTATTTTATTTTCAATTCATGGAACAAAACAAGCATTTTCAAAACATGGTACAAATAAAAAAGATAATTGTACATGAAATTGCAAATCTACCATGTACAACTTGCTATTCCTTTTAAATATATAATAGTTATCATGTAAATTTCTTTTTTTTCTTTTTTTTCCTGCCCCAAATGTCCCCACTCCCTCCTGCTTTAGGGATGACTACCATTAGAAAAAAGTAGGTAGATATATGCAAAATTATTCTATACATATTTCTGCTTATCAGTTCTTTCTCTGGATGCAGATAGCATCTTTCTTCATGTCCTTTATTTTTAATTTGTGTATTTATAATATTCAAAATGACTTAGTCACTCAAAGTCATTCTTTTATTTTTTTTTTTTGGTACTTTATTTTTTTTCAAAGCCATTCTTAAAACAATATTGCTGTTATTGTATACAACATCCTCTTGGTTCTGCTCACTTCGTTCTTCATTATTTTGGGCAAGCTTTTCCCTGCCTAAGATCATTGAGCTCATCATCCATCACATCCATATACCACAACTTGTTCTATTGTTATTATTATTCTATGACTATTGCTATTTGTGAATTTTACTCCATCCTATTTTTACTCACTATTTTCTTTCTCAGACTTTCTTTTTACCCTTTTCATGTTACTTTATCTTCTCCCCCCACCCTCCCACACCCTCACTTCACCCACCCTCCAAGAGTCCCTTCCTGCCCTCCCCCAATTCCTGAATCTTAATCCTCATACCCCTCCACAAGTCCCACCATCCCTTCCCTGACCCTCCCAAAGCCCAATCCACACTCCCCTCTAAAAGTCTTTTCTCCAACTTGGCCCCCAGTTTTCCCACCTCTCTATATGTTCCGAAGACTTCTATACCCTTCCAAATATGCAGCTTGTTTCCTTTTCAATCCAGATGAGGGTAAGGTTACAACATTACCAGCTTCCCCCCCCACACCCTGGTTCCTCTGTATTAGTGTTCCCCTCTATGCCCCATTTTAATGATATAATTGCTCCCTTTTGCCTTTTCCTACCCAATTTTATTTATTTTGGAATCACCTAATCATACATAATTCAGCCCCAATCTTTCTTTCAAACTACCTTAGCAACGATGACAGTTTTAAGAATACTGACAACATTTTCATATATATATAGTAAACAGTTTGACCTCAACGAGTGCCCTATAATTAGTCTTTAATGTTTTCCTGTGTTTCTTCTGTATCTTTTATATTGAATTTTCCATTGAGTTCTGGTCTTTTTGTTACAAATATCTGAAAAGTGTTTCAGTTGATCAAATGTTCATTTTTTTTTTCATTTTGAGTATTAATTCATGTGTCTAACTTCAAGAATCCTGTTTCTTTTAATCCAGTTATCTGCACACATTGCACTTCTTGGAAATCTCTCCTTACTGCTGGCTCTTCTCATAATCTCACCTTCAATCCCACTTAGTCCTACCCATCCTCAGGATCATTTTATCCATTTATTTCTTCCCCTTGGGGAAAACCTTGTTCTTTTGTGAACATCTCAACATTCTACCTTTTCTACAGGTACTATTTTCGCCCATTTTCCTTCACTTGTACTCTCATCCATTCTACTCATTCTCACCCCTCAATGTAAACCACAGCCTCTTCCAGACTATGATTCATCACTTAGCAAAAAGGTTCCTCTTTTGAAGCCCATTACTTACAGCTCCTTATCTCCAGCTTAATTGTTCATCTCCAAGTCTCTCTTACCTTCCTTCATAGACCTTTCAACCACCTAGCAGTCCTTGTCTTTACTCTTTCTTCTGCTAGCATTCTTGGCAATTTCAGCATTCACCTTGATGACTCCTACACTCTCATTTCTGGACAACTAGGTGGCCCAGTGGATAGAGTGCCATTCCTGGAGTCAGGAAGACTCATATTCCTGAGTTCAATTCCGGCTTCAGATCCTTAAAACAGTGTGACCCTGGATAAGTCACTTAACCTTGTTTGCTTCAGTTTACTCATCTATAAAATGAAGTAGAGAAGGAAATGGCAAACCACTCCAGTATCTTTGCCAAGAAAACCCCAAACAGGGTCACAAAGAGTTGGATATGACTGAAAAATGACTGAATAAGACACTCTTTCTTCACAATCTCTGGACCTCTTTAACTCCAGTGACTTTCCTCTCCACTCCCAATCTGGCCCTCATCATCACTCAGAACTGTTCTGTCTCCCAGGACTTGAACCTTAAAAATACTCTCTCTGATCGAAACTTCTTATCCTTTTACCTCTCCCACTCCCTCAAGCTTGCTGAAGCTGTTCTTGTTCTTTCCCCTTACCAACACCTCTTTTATTTTGATTTTTCCCTAGTCTCACTGTTAAAAGGCTTCACTTGTATTTCTTACCTAGCCTGGACCCCCATGTCATCCCTTTAAATGACACTCTTCCTAACACTTTAGATTCCTATGTTTTCTTGTTTTTGTCCATTATACCCACCTCATCAGTTTTTAAACCCCCAGTAAAGCACATTATGTGCTTTCTCTCTTCCTATTTCTGGACTATAGAGAATTGCTTGAGGAAATCACAAAAATGGTCTAATTATAAATTCATGGTCTTTGTGTCCCCATGCTGCTTTGCAAATCTTTTATTCATCTTTAGTGGATTCCCCACTGTTGCTGTTCCAACTTTTTTCAATTTTTTTTTCTATTCCATTCAGTTTTCTCCAGAGGTCTAACATATCTAACTTTTCTATGATTCTATTCATCTCCTTGACTTCTTTCTTATTAATTTTATGGTTAGATTTATCTAACTTTGAAAGGGGAAAGCTGAAATCTCCTGCTAGTATAGTTTCACTGTCTATTTCCTCCTGTAATTCATTTAACTTTTTCTTTAAAAATTTGAATGCTATACCATTTGATGCATATATGTTTAGTATTGGTCTTATTTCATTGTCTATGGTACCTTTTAGCAAGATGTAGTTTCTTTGCCTGTCCCTTCTAATTAGGTCTATTTTTGCTTTTGCTTTGCCTGAGATCATGACTGTTACCTGCTGCCTCTTTTTGTTTCACCCCAGCTAAAGCAAAACAGATTCTGTGCCAGCACCTTATTTTAAAGCTGTGTGTGTCTCTCTGTTTCAAGTCTATTCCTTGTAAATCAAATATTTTTGGATTCTTGTTTCTAATACATTCTGCTATCTGCTTCCATTTTTTTGTGTGAGTTCATCCCATTCACATTCACAGTTATGATTACTAATTGTGCTTTCCCTTCTTCCTATTTTCTTCTCTTTATCTTCTCTCTTTTTATCCTGTCCCCCCTCTAAAGTCTGTTTTGCCTCTAATCATTGTCTTCTTTTATCTGTCCTCTCTTTTATCACCACCTTCTCTTTCCCTTATCTTCTTCCTCTCCTATTTTCCTGTTGGGTAAGATAGATTTCTTTTGACAATTGAGTATATGGATATATTTTTCCCCTCTTTGAACCAGTTTAAATGTGCAATGGATAAGGTTTAAGCATTCCCCCCAACCCCCATTTCCCCCTTCATCATAAAAGTTCTTCCTTGAATGTCCCTTTTATGGAAGATAATTTTCCCCATTCTTCTTCTCCCTTTTACTGTCTTTTAGGGCATCCCTCCTTCTCTCCTATATATTTTTTTAACATCATTCCATCATAAACAATTTACTTCTGCTCCCTTTTTCCATGTAGAATCTTTCTAACTTCCCTAATAATGAGTTAGATCTTAGAAGATACTTATATCATCTTCCCATATAGAGAGGTAAACAGTTTAACTTTATTGACTCATGATTTCTCTTTCAAATTTACTTTTTTATACTTCTCTTAAGTTTTTTATTTGAAAGTCAAATTTTCTATTCAGCTTTAGTCTTTTCATCAGGAATGATTGAATGTTCTGTTTCATTAAATATCTATTTTTTTTCCCTTGAAGGGTTATATTCCATTTTGCTGGGTAGTTTATTCTTGGTTGTAATTTTCTTCCAAATATATTTCAAGCTCTCCACTCCTTTAATGTAGTAGCTTGTGTGATCCTGACTGTGGCTCCACAGTATTTAAGGGTTTCTTTCTTGTATTTTCTCTTTGACTTGGGGGCTTTGGAATTTGGCTATAATATTCCTGAGAGTATTCACTTTGGGATCTCTTTCAGAGATTCCTTGTTTCAAGGATATTAAACCAGTATTCCTTGATAATTTTTTGAAATATGGTGTCTAAGCTATTATTTTGATCTTGGCTTTTAGATGTAATTCTTAAATGATCTCCCCTCAATCTATTTTCCCATTCAGTTGCTCTTTCAGTGAGATATTTCACATTTCCTTCTATTTTTTCCATCTTTTTTTTTAGCTTTTTGGAGGGCAATTGGAGTTAAGTGACTTGCTCAAAGTCACACTGCTAGTGTGTCAAATGTCTGAGGACGAATTTGAACTCAGGTCCTCCTGACTCTGGAGCTGGTGCTCTATTCACAGTAGCTGCCCCAATTTTTTCCATTCTTTTGACTTTGTTTCACTGCTTCTTGATATCTCATGGAATCATTAGTTTCCACTTGTCTGATTCTAATTTTTAGGGAATTATTTTCTTGAGTGAGCTTTTGTACTTCTTTTTCCATTTGGTCAATTCTGCTTTTTAAGGTGTTATTTTCCTCAGTATTGTTTGTGTCTCTTTTGCCAAACTGTCAATTGTCTTTTCATATTTTTTCCCCTTTGCTTTCATTTCTTTACCTAATTTTTCCTTTACCACTCTCATTTGATTTTGAAAATAATTTTTTTAAAGCTCTTACAGAAATTGATATTAGGCTTGTGTCCAATTCACATTTTTTTTCTTTTTTGAGGTTTTGCTTGTGGCTGTTTTGACTTCATTGTGTTCTTCTAAATTTTTGTCTTGAACTTCCCTGTCACTATAGGAGGTTTTTATGGTTAGGTTCTTTTTTTATTATTTGCTCATTTTTTCTGCCCTATTTCTTGATTTGGAACATTTAAGTTATTGTTGGGCTCTGTTCCTAGCTTGGGGGAGGGGTGAAGGGGCTCTGTCTCAAACTTCAGGTTTTTTTTTTCCCTACACTGCTATTCTCAGAGCTAGTTCTGGGGGTTTGGAAGTTTTGGGTGTTTCCAGTGGGGAGAGTCCTCTCTTGGTCTATATTCTGGTTCTTGAACAGGAAAGGCTCCCAGATCCCTTAGGATTGATCTCAATATTTCCCCTAAGGGTTCCTCCTCCCTAGGGTCTGGAAATGACATTGTTCCTCAGGGTTCCTGATCTCTCAGGGCTAAAAGTAACACTGTCCCTCAGGGCTCCCACTCTGTCTTGACAGAAAATGCTCTTTTCTGAACTTCAACTCTGGCCCAGAAGTGGGTATAAACAATGGAGTTGCCAAACAACACCTGGTCTTACATCCAGTGCTAGCACAGGGTGCCCTGTAATCTCTTTCTGAACAATTGCCAGGTCCCTTTACTGTCCCTTGACTTGAGCACTCCCCAACTGCTGCTGCTTCTTTCTCCTCCACCTAGTCCCACCATCAGTGTATCATCAGGATGGGCTCTGGGCCAGACTCTTCACCCATGTCACAAATCTCTCTTTCTGACCTCCAATATTGTCTTGGGCTGGAAGAATGTCTTACTCTGACCTTTTGTTCGCTCTGCCACTCCAAAATTTGATCTGAGGTATTATTTTAGAGTTATTTTGAGAGAAATGTTGGGAGAACTCCTCTTTCTTTACTCTGCCATCTTGATTCCACCCACCCCTAAAAGTCCCCAGTGCTTTTTAGTGGCATTCTGAGTTACTCAGACTTTTAGTCTTAAGATTATCTTTTCTATCTGCTTTCCTTTCATCCTACTTCTAATAATAAACTGAGTCTTATCATTGCCATCTGCATTCCACTTCATTCATATTAGCTCTCATTAATCTTTCAGATCCCATATTAATGCAGGCATCAGCACTTTAAGAACCTAAATAAAGTAGAGAAATCACAGGGAGTTAGCTCATAGAGATTGTGAAGCCATTAGCCGAAAATTCCCAGTACCCTTTTGAAATGTTTACTAATTTTTGTTAGCTTTTGTGTCAGACACTATGGCCTTAGCCTTGTCTTGGAATATCTGTGTCAGCTTTGTTGATCTTAGCTCCATCTGCCTTTTTTGGCCTCATGTCAACAGGACTGGTCCTTGGTTATAGTTTGACCTTCAGATTTAGCGATCTCTCCTACTTCTTCTCACTCTGCCTACACTCCTTAAAAATGGTACATATTTGTATAATGCTGTTTGCTTCTCCCCAGAATTGGCTATGGTATGATAACCCTGAGCTGAAAGCAATGATCTCAACCATTGCAAGACATAGATGTTCCAAGGTTAGACCAAACAGTGACAATGCTGTCCTCTGCTGCCACCATTGAGTCTTGCAACCTCACAGGGCACGATCAGGCCAATTTCATTCTCATACTTCTGCTTTTCTCATCCTAAAATATGAACCTTATTATTTCTTGCCTAAACTATTTGCAATAGCTTCTTAATCTTACTGCCTCCAGTCACCTTCTCCCTATTCCAATCTATCTTGCATATACCTTGATAGCTTTGTAATACATAGCAATTGTATCACCCACATTAAAATAAAAAAACACAACAAAGACATTCTAATGGCTGTTTATTACCTACAGAATAAAGTTCAGATTCATTAAGCTGACACTGAAGCATTTCAAAATCTGGTTCTACAATCTAACCCCATTTTACTGCCCTCTATGCTCCTTAAACTTTCTAATGTTCGAACTCAACTGGACCAAAGACTCTTCTCCAGTTATGCACCATGCTTTTTCCTTCATCTCCATGCTTTTTAATTGTCATTTCTTCTGGCCAACTTCTGACTTTGAAATTACTGCCCATTCTGGGACACTCTGTCTTTCACAAAACCTTCCCTAGTTATTGTAGTTGAGAACAATTTCTGCCTTTTCTGAATTACCCTAGCTCCTTGCCTCTTTTACTGTTGTTATTCAGTCATTTTCATTGCATCTGGCTCTTCGTGACCCCATTTGGGATTTTCTTGGCAAAGATACTGGAGTGGTTTGCTATTTCTTTCTCTAGCACCTTTTACAAAAGAGGAAACTAAAGCAAACAGGGTTAAATGACCTGCCCAGGGTCACATAGCTAGTGTCTAAGGCCAGGTTTGAGCTCAGGAAGATTGACTCCAGGTCTGGTGTTCTATACCCCTTCTTTTACTGTACTTTCACATATTATAGTTACTTTATAGAATCATGAAATTGGAGGATGTTAGAACTAGGAGGAAACTCAGTTATTATCTAGTCCACCTCCCTCCCCAACCCCCCAATTTTGCAAACAAGGAAGCTGAGGCTGAGAGAGGGGAAATAAATTGTCTATGGACATACAGTTAACTAGTGGCAGAATCAGGACTAGAAACCAGGTTCCATGCTGGTGCCATTTCTAATTAATACTCCATACTGCCTCCAATACATTTATCTTATCTCCCTATTAGATTATAAATTTTTCCAAAGGGAAAAACAAAAAACAAAATCAAGCACTGTCTCATTCTTCTTAATATCCTCCATAGTGCTGGCATAGTGTTTTGTTCATAGAAGCACCTGATAGATATTTGTTGAATGTAAAGCAGCTTCAAAAGTCACAGACATGTATTTCTGCTCTGCAAAGGAAGCCAGGGAATAGAACACAGTCCTTAGAAAAGGCTTGTGATCATAATGGGCCTTGCCCAGTTTTCTCTCTCCTGACAGTCATCTCCCTGCTGCACAGGTCAACTCTGTCACAGAGGTGGGGAAAAGACTTAGGGGGAGAAAGCCTGAAAATTTACCAGCTGCTGCTGCTGCCAAAAGACATCCGTTCCAGTTCTCCTTTTCCTTAGCACATATGTCATGAGCAGAGCAAGGGTTGTCAATCCACAGAATAGAAGAACTCAGAAGACAGTTCCTTGCCACATTCCAGATGCATCACAGCAAGAGAACACACATTTCCCCTTGAATGAGCTGCCCCCCACAGACAGGTCACCTGGGTGCAGAAAGCCCTTTGCCTACACATGTACTGCATATGCTATCAAAAGAATCCCTGGGGTTTAAATTTGAAAGAAGACATGTTTCTATTTATGAAACGTTTTGACAGGTCTAGGTCCACCATGTCTGCAGCCTGACCAACAAGCAGAAAAAGTAATGGTCCCTCAATCAGGAGGCGCCTGTCACTCTATATTCCCAATACTCAAATGTTCTCATTTTAACCGTAGCAAACCATAATTTCATATATTTCATCAGATATAAGACAAAGTATTTCTGAAAGCCACATCCTAATATTTGTTTCTCTTAAGAAAAAAAACTCCAGTCTTCTGGGAATAGCTTCTAAGAATTTATATAAATAAGCATAATTCTGAGTTGGTATCACCTGACTGTGAGTTCAATTTGACAAGCACTTATTAAGGACGAACCGTGTGCAGAGTGAGAGGCAACATGGTAGAGTGGATAGAATCAGAGTCAATAAGACCTGGGTTTAAGTCCTGTCTTTGACACATATTCTGGGTAGCAGAGGAGGTGCCAGTCTATATTGACCACCAGGAGCTCCATATACCAATTAAATCATAGATCCCGACTAAAAAATAAAAAAAAAATATATGAAAAGTACCACCCTAGGGCATTATAGACACTAAAACAAAACAGTTTATCCTTTCAATGCTAAGATGTGATTGATATCGGGATGGACATCGAATCTACCTGACTGGACTATGTAGCACAAAAGGGGAAAATTAGAGATTATTGAGTTAAGTTATGTGTAGATGGCCAAGTTGAGGGGGAATATCCCAAAGTTCACTTTGGAACTTGTAATAATCTGAATGCATACCAATTAATTAGGTTTTGTCAAGTCTCCCCTTTGTTTCTTTCTGTATAGACTTAGCCTTCATCTTTGAGGTTCCCTATGTGAAAAATAGACCTAATATACCCAACTGCCTTCAAGGATGGCTGAGAGAGACAGCTAATAACCTGGAATAGACATCCTCTGCCAACACAAATTGTCATCTGAGGAGTCCTTCTGCTACCTTGGGAAATGAAGAATGGAGATGTAACGTATGCAGGGCCTGACAGTGGGTCCCCTGGGATCAGGAGCCTCGAATCAGTTTTATCTAACGTCTGGGAACAGCCGGGGTGCTTCTGGAAGAAACGAACCAATTAAGGAGGACTTACTTGTGTGTGTCTGCAGGAGAGTCAGCGTCTGCCTCCCTACAAGACCTTAGTCACGTTAACCTCCCTGGCTATTATCAGGGGAGACATTTCAAACAGAGCTGCGGTAGAGTTGTCAGAAAGCAATACAGTGAAGAAAAAATATTACCAATTGAGTCTGATGTTCCACTTACATATATGTTTGCACAAAAACACAAAAAAATAATATTGTTGTTACTATACTAATACAGAAAATTCATGCAGACCTGGAGACACTAGTTTCCTGAGTCCTCAGCCTCCATCCCACTTCCTTCTGTTTCTCCTCTCTAGCAGTAGCATAAAATTTCAGTCACATAATCCCCTTAGTATTGCCCTCTGTGACTTGAGAGTGATTAACTATGCCCCCTCTGAGATAATGTAAAGTCATTACATTGGAGAGATGACCAATAAAGTAGGTAACTCAGATTCCAATCACTGTCCTAAGAGGCTTGAGTGCATGTGGTGAGGGGCGGTGGAGCTTGTGGTAGGTCTAGGAAGATAAATGGTATTATTGGTAAGTACTAACAGCTGCTGGGTTTGGGGTGCTTCATTTCATTAAACTGCTAATAAACTTTGTGGGTCTGGTTCCTGAAATAGAGAAGAGACTTTTAACCCTACTGCAGTAGAAGATGTTAAGAGACACCGATTCTTAGTCCACAAGCGTAAGCACAAAAGAACAATCCTTGGCAAATAATAAGCATTTAAAAAATGCTAGTTGACTGACAGCCCAGCTAGAGAATTTCTAGATATGGTTATGGCAGCTAGGTGGAACAATGAATAGAATTCTGGTCCTGGAGTCAGGAATACCTGGGTTCAAACCCAACCTCAGACACTTACTAGCTGTGAGAACCTAGGCTGGTCATTTAACTTCTGTTCTCCTCAGTTTCCTCTCCTATAAAATGGGATAATAATAGCACTTGCCTCCCATGGTTGCTGTGAGGATAAAATGAGATGATATCTGTAAAGTGCTTTATACACCATAAAATACTAGATACATACTAGCTCTTATTAACTACTGGGGGGACAAGCACTGTCCGCCCCACCTACTTCTCCCTCTCCCCTTCCCCAGATGTTTCTACTTCAGAAGGCACAAGTCCTCCAGGAGACGCTGCTGCTCATTTGACAGATCTTACCCAATAATAAGGACCAGGCACAAGTCCTCCCGCACTCACCCCCAAAGCCGTATACTCCATCTAACATCAGAGGGAACTCTGGGAAAAAGCCAAGATCTCCTGGCTACCCAACTCTGACAGTCTTGGGGTATCAGGCAGCACTTGTCTCATTGACCTAGGGGTGCATTGTGTGTATTTATCCAGTTATATTCTTGGTTTAGTCCCCACCTACTGGGAAGAATGCTTACTTTCCTCTGCTATTGTGTTTCAATTCAATCATACTAACATGGTAGACTAATACTGATCACACAAGTATGGCTTAACTATATACAGGCCTTTACTAATAACCATGGAAGCAAAATAAATAAGACCAAATAAATTAAAATAACCACTGTATGGGCTCAGTGCCTGCAGCATCTCCTGGTCCCAGGCAGCATGAAACCAGTGAGCAGGCGTGCCCCGAACCCTGCAGTTTCAAGCACACAGTGTGAGTGTTTATACTCAGGTGTTTAGACCTCCTCCCTCTGCTGCTATAGAAAGGAAAAGGCATTAGGCAATCGGCAGGTTTGGTGACCTCAGTCCCTTCTGACTCTCAGTGCTTTTCTACTCACGGTTCTCCGCCCTATCTGTGGGCATAGTAGATGCAGGACTCCAAGGGATGTGATTGGCCCAGGATTCTCAGTCCTGTTCAGTGGCCAGGAGACAAATATTCATTAATGCCATGATCTCATGCTCTCTTCTTTCTGTCCTTGCCTCTTCACTTCTTGAAAAACCCTCTCCTTAGGTTAGTCTATTCTATCTGTTTTTCCTTTTTCCATTATTCCTTGAGCCACCAAAGTTGTGTGGATAGTCATACCTTTCAAACCCAGAAAGTACAGGTTCCTCTCTTGGCTGGTAGGCAATGCTTTGCTAGCATTCAAAGGTAGGCTTATCCTTGTCAGTGGCCAACATTGCCAACAAGGATCTTTTTCTTCATGTCCCTCAAAGATAATTGGTAAATTGCTTCCTATAGAGAGATATTGTTTGGTCCCTTGGGCTGTCAAAGGACAGGATGATGGTATTGGGATCAAAACAGATGGTCAGAAAACAAAAGTTTGGTAGTGTTCCAAAACAAACTACCTTCTTAACAATGGAGTCTGGTTTGTCACTAAAAATATGTTAACCTCGGTATAAAGAGAAAGATCAAACATAATAATAAAATAGCTAGATTATCAAGATTGTCTCCCCTTTCTATCCTATCTTCTATTCAGACAATGAAAATTGGGCCTCTCATGTTTTCCCTAACGTGGAAGGTTTTTCTTTTATATCCCAACTTTTAGAATCCATAAATTCCATTTCCTTGTGCATCATTTCTTTCCATATTTTTCTAAACTTCTGCTCTATGGAAAGTGTCATAAAGATATGTTCTTATGTTTTTGACATTTTTCTCAACTTTGGAAATTGCAAAGATCAGATATGGCCTGTTACCAAGTAGTCGGTGATAGGGAGCAGGTAGGAGAGGGAAAAGATTCAATTTGGAAAAAATGAGGCACATTCGTGGAGCCTTGACCTTAGCCTATCTCTTGGCTTTAGAATAATCTGGTCTAGAATGCTCATTTTACATTGGGTAGGGACCAGAACAAATCAAAGAACATGGTCCCTCATGATAGTGTGTGAAGATTAACCATGCAAAGATCAGTGACTTGTCAACCAGGAACCCAGTCATGAAGATGAAGGAAAGGATCTGAAAAACTGTGGAAGACAGGACTCTGTGCAAATATGCAATTGTTCAAGTTAGGGCAGTTCTCTGCCATTATGGAGGCATGAGACCTTCAAAAGGGTTTCCTCATTGTGGGTCTTATTATATTAGTCTACTTTCACTCCATTTTATCTGCGACTCTAATTCAGAAATCACCAGAAATTTCTTTGGGGTTGATACATCTCAAATTTCACAAATTTCTTGTGAGACTTGCATAAGTTCTGCAACACTCATACACCTTTGTATAATTCCAACTAATTCCTCCTAAGCAAGTGATATTTTCTAGTACAGTAAAGCAGAGAATTCTTTATCTTTTTTTTGTCTCTGGTGTGAATTTCTAGATTTTCTCCCATTTAGAAGAGTTTTTATTTGTGTTGCTTTGAAAAAAAAAACATATAATTTAAATAGCTTTTTGATCCTTTTCCCAAGAACTAAGAAACATCTTTCCAATGTCCTCTGAATATGAGATTAAATAAGTATATGCCTACTGTAATTCCATGGGGTAAGAGAAAGAAGCCATATAATAATAGGGGGGAAAAAACCCAGAAAGCATGATTTCTGGGAAACTGATGCCAGAATCATTACTGGAAACAGGAATTGTCCAGGAAACGCGATAAAACAATCAGGTAAACATTAGGAGCCTAGGAATGGGGCATGGCAATGGAGCTCTGTAGGAGACTCCCTACTTTTTTTTTCCACTAGTATTGTGTGGATCATCATTTAGTCATTAAAAATGGGTGCAGTGCATTATTATTGCTGAAATGTTCCTTCATGAATATCATATACACACCCATATGAGAATCCACCAGAGGTCACACCTATCTGTATTTCCTAGTCAAGGCAAATGTAGTAAATGAAGAGTAAGATGGTCTTGGCCAAATCACTTTTTCTCTTGGCCTCAGTTTCCTTATAAGTAAAAGAAGAGGGTTGGATTCCATGACCTCTGACCTCCCTTCTAGCTCTGATCTCTATGCACAGTAACACTGAACAACAGCTATTATATTCTAGGACTTGGTATTACTGGATTGTATAGGTGGTACAATAAGGAGAGTGCCCCTGATTCTGGAGTCAACCTGAGACACTTACTAGCTATGTGACCCTGGACGAGTCACTTAACCCTGTTTACCTCAGTTTCCTTGTCTATAAAATGAATTGGAGAAGGAAATGGCAAATCATTCCAGTGTCTTTGCCAAGAAAACCCCAAAAGGAGTCATAAAGAGTGGAACATGATTAAACAACAAACAAGGTGTCATAAATGACATTTAATTGTATGTTCTATGTGACATAATAATATTTTTTAAGAAGATAAATCAGGGCATATCTCTGTGCAAGTAACCCTGCCCTCCTTGACTTGGTAGCTTACATGACACATCAGGCCCACTTATTTACTCTATGTTCTCCCTACTCCCACCAGCGCTTCTGAGTTTCTAGTCTTTCCATCTTCCCTTTGCCCTCAGTCAAGCTAGAACTATCACAGGGTGAATGAGGCCCTGCCCCAAGCTATCAACATATGAAGGGACATCTTTGCTCCTGCAAGTGACCATGATCCTTAGACCTCACTTTATGGTCCTCTTCCTGTATTCCCCTTGACCCGCGCTAGGACACTGGGAAGGATGAGCTGCCCTTTCCTCTGGGGTAACTGTAGCCATTGTCTAGTTCTCCACACTCTCCCTGCATTGTTCTGTTTTTTCTCCATGTGAAAAAAAAGAAAAAGAAAAAAAAAGAAGAAACTTCTATTTACAGTCCAGGTTCCTGTTTTCCACATTTCTTGGCCTATTCTTTGTCTCCTTACTTTGCCACCTTTCCTATACCTCTCCACAATGACCCTTCCTCTTCCACAGATTTCTAAATCTCCTTTTTTCCTTACTCTGCAAATATGCAAATACATCTTCATTTATTAGAGCACCCGGGCAATTTTTTTTTGGGGGGGGGGGGGAAGGATGTCACTTTGAGGTTGGGACTTTGGGTCTGTCTCTTACCTGAATACATTTAAATGTGTTATTTCTGTCTTCTGCAGCAAAACTCCCTGGAAAAAAAAATGAAGAAACAAATCTTCACATAAAAAATCATAGATTTGGATCTTGAAGGAATCTTAGAGGATATTGAAAGTCTAACCCCAACATTTACAGATAGGGACACTGAGGCTGAGAGGAATTCCATGACTTGCCCTTGGTCACACAACTAATAAATGTCAGAGGCAGGATTTGAACTCAAGCCTTCCTAACTCCAAGTCTCACTCTCTATCACCTATGCCACTCTAGATGCAGATAACTTGGAGATTGTTCCAAAGTGCCATTCAGAAGATGCCTGTCATCACTTAGGCATCAGTTCTGGAAAAAAAGAAGGTCTCAATAGGATCATTTTCCACTTCAGCTTCCCAGAATTCCGTTTCTTCAAAAACCAAATCCCAGGTGACAAAGGTAGTGGTTTTATGGACCTTCTCATGGCTGGGAAGAAAGAAAAGGAAGTAAAAGGGGTCCTGCCATATTCAGTGCATTTGATGTTTTGCAAAGAGAAAGCATTTGTTGGCTCATTATTGGAGAGATCCTGGTATCTGTGATCTGAGACAAGATGGATTCAGTGATCACAGGCTTCCCTGGGAGATTCTGCTGCCAAGTCCTGGAGAGGGGGGTTAATTAACTCTTGCAAGGGCTTCATGAGAAGGCTCTTACTAAATACTGACACTTGAACTCTAACAAAGCCTGATTTATTTCCCTTTGGCTCACCCTCGCTTGTATTTTCCTCATATTTGCTTATTTAAACATTTTTTTTCACATTATAAATAAAATTAAATAGAGAAGACTTTTCTCATACCTCTAAACAATGACTAACTATATTTGGAGAGCACCAGAGCCACTTTAAGATCCTACTCTACCTGATTCATTTTATATAACATTCACTGCCACGTGGGCTTCCCTTTAAAAATAAATACCCCTTTTTGCAGGTGGATTAGGAAATGTGTAATTATTGCAGTGGCCACGAGATGGCAGAGCGGAAGCTTAGGTGCTCTTGGTGTATGTACACTTAGAGAAAACTGGGAAGTTTTCATTAGTTTTTTTGTTTTTGTTTGGTTGGTTTGGGGTTTTTATGTTTGCTTGTTTGTTTGTTTGTTTTTTTGGTGTCCGTGATTTAGAATTATTTAGCTTCTCCTGCTTTTATTTTCACTGTTCTTAAGAGATTAGTTTAGATTTATTTTTCTTCTTACATTTTTCAGTTGACCCTACCAGGAGTGGGGAAACTAAAAGCATTTGTTCTGTGAAGGTTGGATTCAGTCAAAGGACCACACTTGAGGACCTAGAGGGCCACATGTAGTCTTGAGGAAGCAGGCTCCCCACCCCTGCTAGGCTTTCCTCATTTCCAACCAGGCCTGTGATTTCATGGGTGTAGGGGAGTGCCTATGAGGAAACGTCCCCTATCAAAGCAGATCAGCATCTGCCTGGGACCCTGAGTCAGGCTGGGTAAGGGACTTCAACCAGGGGTCACAGGGACCAAGAGCGTCAGAGGAAGGACTAGAATTCAGGTCCTCCTGACTCCAAGGCCAGTCATCCATCCACTAAGCCACACTGTGTCTTTAAATTCCTAGCTTTCTTCTAGACTCACCTCAAACAATGCATTCTGCAAAAGGCTTTTTTCCTAGGCCCTCACCCCCGGGGCAGGGAATCTGCCCCAAGGGATACTGCCTTCCCTGGAGTTATCTTCCCTTTACTCTGCATACACCTAATTACATACACATATTGTCTCCATCCTTAAGGGAGACTTCTGGAGAAAGAGGACCAGGTTTTTATCTTTCTTTGTATCCTCAGCAATTAATAGTGTCTGACCCAGTAAGCGCTTAATAAATGCTGGAGATTAATTGACTCACACATATGCTCAGACTCTAAATACTGAGCAGACTTTCTGTGCTGTTGCTTCCAACAAATCTATTCTCCTACATTTACATCTACTTTCCTATCAAGAAGTGTTCACTGTAAAAGTGAATGTTAAAAAATTGTCTTTACATGTAACTGGGGGGAAAATACAATATATTAAAAATAAAATTTTAAAAAAGAAGCGCTCACCATGTTTGTTTGGAATCTTGGTTTGATGGCTCAAGAAGGCAGCCTTCAGGCCCTGTTTCACAAAAGGTGCCAGTACAGAGACTAGAAATACTAGGCAGAGCTGGCCGTTGGATGGATAGCAGAAGTCCAAGGTCAGTAACATCTCAGGACCAGTGCCCCTCAAGAGAAGCAGAAACTTTTCTCTTATGAAGAACTTGGGACAGGGAAATAGCAGCAATGGCTGTCTGCCAAAGGCCAGCTGGGAACCATGCTTGTCCCACCCTCAGGGACCTCACAAAAGACATTATTTAACCTGGAAAGCCCCATACACAAAGGGGATTTCTGGAAAGCTTACTAGAGTCACTTCTGTGTTAGGCTGAACCTGACAAAAATCCAGGAACAGAAAAGGAGACCATGGCTCATAATCAGAAATGTCTAAGAAGATCAAGTGGTGTATCCTTATTGATTTTGAGCTTTCAGAGACTTTTAAGTTCAGCTATTCCAACTGTATAATTTTAAATACAAGAAAACTAAGTCCTAATTAATTGATCAATAAGCATTTATTAAATGCCTACTACATGCCAGGCACCGTGCTAGGTTCTGGAGATACAAAAAAAGAAGCAAAAGACAGTGTCTTACCTTCAAGGAGCTTACAGTCTAATGGGGGAGACAACATGCAAACAGAGAGTGTAAGAGGCTTGCCCATCTTTAGTATGGTACCGGCCATACATCAGACACTTCATAAATGCATATTGACTTGACCTGATTTGTCTTACTCAAGGTCACAATAGTTAAAAACTCAAATTTGAATTCAAGTCCTATGGCTTCTAACTTAGCACTTTTGCTACCTTACTAGGCTTTTAAGAAGGAATTGTAGAATGTGTTGTATTTTCAAAACTTTTTGTATAAGTGACCATCAGGAGTGAGGAAGAGTGTAGGGTTACTTAATAGGGTGGTACAGACTCCAAGGGAAACATCTGGATACCTGAGTAGATTGTATGAATAAGCTGCCCAAGCACAGGAATACAGCCATACCCATGTAGGCTTGTCTCTGAAAGGGAGAGAATCATAGAATTTCATAGCTGTGAAATGGGCAATTTGAGATGGAAAGCATTTGTGTTGGAGGAAGGGGGCATGATGGTTTTCCTTAAAAAAGGGTCCAATGATAAAGTAAAAAGAACTGAGGTGTTAATGTTAATTTCTAACATTACCTAGCTATGGGACCTAAGATGTCCCAAAGATCAGTTAGTCCACTGGAGGCATAAAAAGTAGTAACTTGGAACAACTAAGCAGCGCAGTGGGTAGTATACTGGCCCTGGAGTCAGGAGGATCTGAGTTCAAATCCAACCTTAGAAACTAGCTCTGTGATGCTGGGCAAGTCATTTAATCCCAATTACTTACCAAAAAAAAAAAAAAAGAAAGAAAGTTTCGATCCAAGAAGGACTTATGATGAAAAATACCATCTACCCCCCCCAAAAAAAAATGGTGTCTGAATACAGATTGACACATACTTCTTTTTAAACTTTTATTTTCTTGAGGTTTTTTGGTCTGTTTTCTTTCACAACATGACTATTATGGATATGTTTTGCATGACTACACATGTATAATCTATATCAAATTGCTTGCCTTCTCAGTGAGGGGGGGGGTGTAGGGATGAAAAGGATTTGGAACTCAAAGATTTTAAAATGAATATAAAAAATTGTTTTTACATGTTAACTGGGGAAAAATAAAATAAAAATAGAAAAAAAAAAAGGAAAGTTGTAACTTTACTGAAGTTTACAGACCTAGGCATGGGCATAACTTGAACCTGGTTCTTTCCATTACATCAGGTAATCCTTTCATTTAAGTATCTTCCTTTTCCCTGTCAGATGTAAATACTTTGTATCTCAATTTACATATTTGTCCTATCTATGGTATAAGCAGTTATGGAGATGAAATGTAAAAGAAAAATCCCTGACATTCATATGGTGCTTCAGACTTTACAAAGTACTTTACATACATTTATCATGTTTGTAATAGAGATGAAGGTGCTTAACAAGGAACAGAATGCTAACCAAGTGTGAACATTATCATCATTATTACTATTTATTACTATTACCTAGATGAGGAAAATAGGCTGACTGGCCTGCCCTGTCAGCCACTAGCTTCCTTTACCAGCTAGACCTGGGATGGGAAAGTGCCTGAGTAGATGGGTCAAAAGGGAAAGAAAATCGATTTTTTTTTAATGGAGCTGAAAACATGGATGAAGTCTCTGCACGCCCTAGGAGAGCCTACTATGGAATCTCCCCCATCATAAATCACCCCATCTGCAGTCAGTGAGAGGGGTCTGGCATTTGGCTTAGTGTCAGAGGCTCAGCCCCACCATGAGTTACTGAGGGGAGCTGTGGAGTGGACTTCACCAGGTGACTTTCCAGGTTTCACTATAATGGGTGAGGAGGGTCCTGTCCAGAGGTCATTAGGAAATGAACTCAGCATGTCCATAACTGATCTCTTCACCTTCCTTCCCAGCCCCTCCTCTTACTTTCCTGCATGTGCTGATACCATCAGCACCTGTGACTCTCCCTCAACTCCCACATCTAATCAGTTGCCATGTTCAGTCATTTCTACTTCCTTAAACTCCTTCAAATACATAACATATCCTCGTTACTACTCCCGCGGCTGCCACCCTTCTCACGTAGACGCCTTGTTGCTCTTCCTACCTTCAGTTAGCCCAAACAAGCTATCCTTTCTCCTGACCAAGTCGTCTTTCTTAGACACCATTTTGTTCATGTTGCACCTCTCCTTGAAGACCCCAGTGACTCCCAGTGCCCGTGGGACAAAATAAAAACTCCTTATACTGACACTGGAATAGAAAGATCTTTAATTTCAAGTGCTCAGTTTGGAATTAGAGGATTTGAGCAATTCTCCTGTCTACAGGTTATACCCGTCAAGGGGAAGTGTTCCTTATATTTATACAATATCCTAGAAAGGACTTAGATACAAGTTCTGTGTCTCGTTGGGCAAGTATCTCATAGGCCTCAGTCTCCATATCTCTGTAATAAGGGAACTGGACCATCTGGATCAGGGGTAGGGAATGTGCCACTGCGAGGCCACATGTGGTCCTCTAGGTCCTCAAGTGCAACCCTTTGACTGAGGGCCAAAGTTGGATTTGGAGTTTTGATTCAGTCAAAGGGCTGTTCTTCTTGAGGATCTAGAGGGCCACATGTGACCTCAAGGCTGCAGATTATCTACCCCCGATCTAGATTTTTAAAAGTCCTTTCCAGTTCAGATTTACAATTCTAACATCCTCCCTTTTCTAACCTTTGACTCATGGAAGTCATGACACTTGTCTGAAATGAATTCTGTCATTATCTTTACCTATTGAAAACCCTCTTCCTGTAAGGCCCAACTTGGGTGCTAACTCCTAGGAAATTTCCCTGGTTCTCCTCAGCTGGAAAGTGATTTTTCTCTACTCGAATTTCTCTCACTGTGCTATCTGCACCTCTTCTCTGGATTTCTCACATTCTGCCTTCTATTTTGTCATATATTCACATGGTATAAACCCCTATGAGAATATAAGCTCCCTGAGGACAAGCATTAAGCATGATTTCTTCTTCCTATTCTTAGCTGTCAGCACAGTGCCTTGCACATAGTACATACTTATGGAATGCTTATAGTACAGAACTGAACTGAACAGACCCAAAAATCCCTCTCAGTCCCTTCTTGCTCTAGAATTCTAGAATGCCCTCCTAGTTGGCTAGTATCATTAAGCAAGATTTTTTTTTAAAGTTCTCAGCGTCACTGTTATAGTTGTAGGCAGCTAATTGCAGTGGCTATATTTAATTTGTAAACTGCATTGATAATTCTAAATCAACTTAATCCCGCTTTCCATTGCATTACCTTTCCCTAGTATTTGGATTTGGAAAAAATCATCCTTTCCTTTAACTTGTACTAAAAGTCCAAAACCAGAACTACAAATCTTTTCCCTGCAGAGTTACCCAGGGAATGTCTTCTTATCTCTAGCCCAGGGCTTCTTAACCTTTTTTTATGGACTCCTTTGACAATCTGTTGAAATCTTCATATTGGTCTCTGAATAATGGTTTTTTAAATAGAATTGGCAATCAAAGCCTTTCATAACCTAGCCTCCACCTGCCTTTCCAGTCTTCTGACACCTTATTTCCCAACACACACTCTTCCATCCAGTGGCGCTGGCCTCCTTACTGTTCCTGGAACAAGACACTTGTCTCTCAGCTCCTGGCATTTTCCCTGCTTTCCCCTATGCCGACAATGGTCTCCCACCTAAGCTCCACCTACCAACTTTCTTGATTTCCTTAAAGTTTCAACTAAAATTCCATCTTTTACAGGAAGTTTTTTTTCCAACCTGTCTTAATTCTAATATCTTCCCTCTCTTAATCATTTCCCGTTTATCCCGTATAGTTTCTTTGTATATATTTGCGTTGTCTTCCCCATTAGATTGCAAGCTCCTTGACAGTAGAGATTTGTCTTTTGCCTCCTTTTGTATTTTCAGCATTTAGCACAGTACTATAGGCTTATTGATTGGTTTTAAAAATGCTAAATTTCAGCTAGAGATTTGTGAAAATGAAGATGTATTTTTTTTCCCATCTAAATTCACAGACCCCTTGAAATCTATCTCCAGATCCCAAGATGGCTCACTGACTGTAGGTTAAAAACCATTGTACCCTAAAGTCACAAAGACCTCGGAGTCAAGCAATTTCCCCCCATTTTCTGGCTCTTGGTAGGAGCCACTCAGTGCATGAGGGTCTTTGTGTATTTGTGCTTAAGGTTCACAACACAAAGCAAAGGAAAAAATTGACCCCGTGGCAGATAGGAGACTCAGCAGACTTAGGTTGTTATAAGGCCATTAGGTGCACAGTGGATAAAGCATGTGGCCTGGAGTCATCTTCTTGAGTTCAAATCTGACCTTAGATGCCTACTTTCTATGTGACCCTGGGCAAGTCACTGAATGCTGTTTGCTTCACTTTCTTTATCTGTAAAATGAGTTGGAGAAGGAAATGGCAAACCACTATGGTATCTTTGTAAAAAAAAAAAACCCAACCCAAATGGAGTCTCTCACAATGGGTCAAACACAGCCAGAACAACTGAAAGACAAAACAGCAACAGCAATAAAGGCAAGTCACTTCAACAAGCATTTATGAACCATCTACTATGTGCCTGGCACAGTGTAAGCACCTGACCTTGTCACTGCTCCAGGAAAGGCTGCCCTTTCACAAGATAAAAAGGGGATGGAGTGAAAGCCCTTGGAACATGACTTCTATTAAGGAATTCTAGACCACTAGCACTGTAGGTTCCATCTGTACACTCTACCCATCTGCCTAGATAAGCTTGCTGGGAATCAGTCAAGTATGGCATGAATTGATAGGCCCAGAAACCAGGAATCCCTCACCTGAAAAGCAGAGATAACTGGAGGCTGTCTTAAGAATGGTATATTTTATCATATATATAAATATATACACAATATGGATGTACATGTAAGTATATGTATATGTATATACATACATATACATAATGTGTGTATATACACATACATATATATTTATTATACATGTGTAATATATTATATATGGCACCTACATATATGTAATATATATTTTGGGTCCTTGTATACATATAATATGTATGTATTTCCCTGTATATAATGCATATATGGGTCCCTATATGTAATGTATGTGATATATAATATATAGGTGCCTATATATAAAGTGTGTGTATATGTGTCCCTCTATATATGTGTATTTATATACACATATAATGTATACATCATACATTGTAATATATGTTTGTCCCTCTATATATAATGTATATGTTATAGATATTACACACAGGTTCCCCTATATAACGTATATATCATGTATTTTATATATGTGCCCCTATAGATAATGCACATATTATACATGTTAATATATAGGTCCCTGTGTATGATGTATATTTTTATATGGGTCCCTATACATAATGTATATATTATAGA
>NW_027187323.1:1813073-1814768 GCF_028583685.1 Petaurus breviceps papuanus
GTATATTTTTATATGGGTCCCTATACATAATGTATATATTATAGACAACACACACAGATTCCCCTATATAATGTATATATCATGTATTTTTATATATGTGCCCCCATAGATAAGGCATATATTATGCATGTTAATATATAGGTCCCTGTGTATGATGTATATTTTACGGGTTCCCCTATATAATGTATATATCATGTCTTTTATGTATGTGCCCCTATAGATAAGGCATATATTATGCATGTTAATACCTAGGTCCCTGTGTATAATGTATATTTTTATATGGGTCCCTGTAAATATTATGTTTTTTAATATGTATGGGCCCCTAGAAAAGCAGTCCAGGGCAGACTATTCCTAGTGATGTGCTAGAGTTGGCTCATACTTGCTCCAGACAGCTGATTGTTAGATTTTTAGTGGGAGCATTTACACCTTAGAAATTGGCAATTGCTACAAATCAGGGTTTGATTTGCTGTTTTGTTGATTGCCTAGACTCAAAAAAGTTTTGTAGAAAATCTAAATAATGCAAAATAAACTTTAAAATGTGCCATGCCTTTTCAGAGAGCCAGTTGTTAAACAATTACCAGCACACCCCTGACTTGCCCTTTCTGTGTTAGAGAAAATTTTAGTTAAAGCCTCTGAGGTTTCTGAGCAGCAGGATTCTCCAATCCAGGTCTAGTTAATTATGACCCTTTCTGACAGTCACTATGACTGCAATAAAGCTGTCCTCTTGAACCCACATAATACCTCTGTGTGATGTAATCAGCTCTAACAACAACAGAGTAGGAAGGAACCACGGGCACATCCCATGAAGAAGCAGAGCAGACCCTTTGGCAAAGGGAGCCAGGATATTCCTGCTTCCCACTCCTTAAGGCAGTAGAACAGAGGAATCATCAATCAGTAGAGCAAATCCATCATCAACCATTTATTAAGCATCTACTAAGTTCCAAGCACAGTGATAAACCCTAATGATACAAAGGCAAAAGCAAAGTAGACTCTTCCCTTGAAGGGCATATACCAATAGCACTCAAAACTCTCATCATTCCAGAGAATGGCACCAGAGACACTCCTGAACATGGCTCTCTACTCTTCCAATGTTCGTTCAGGGATAAGGCTATAAGAAGGTAGCTCTTTGGGGTTCTACAAGTTCATGCAGATTTGGAATGGACCGCTTCTTACCCCTAAAGCCAGAGGTTAGGTGACCTGGCCAAGGTCACATTAAGTAACAAGTAACAGAGGTAAGATTTCCACTCCAGTGGTCTTTCTAGTGGGCCCTACTACACATGCCCATGTCACCCATGTAACCTTGAGCAAACGCTACCCACTGCATTCCTGAGTGAGCCCAAACCAGATTAAAGGCTCTCTGGGCCCCAGATTCCTTCTCTGTGAAATGAGGGGAAGTAGATTTGATGATCTTACTACCAGCTATAAATCTATGATCCCATGATTATCCTCTCAGTGATATTACCCATAGTCTTTCTTTCCAGAGCTCAAAGTCCATGATTGTACAAACATCACCATAGGATCTGACTCTGTGTCATCTGGATCCTTCAACGGGGGGGGGGGGGGGGGGGGGAGAAAGAGATTTTTTTATCCCACTCCAACCGGCCCTCAAAGAAGTTGGTGTGCGCCAACCAAAAAAAAGTACCAAACTACCAATACACAACAGCCAAAACACAACAAATTCACATTACACTAACC
>NW_027187323.1:1814868-1839464 GCF_028583685.1 Petaurus breviceps papuanus
TTCTCACCTAACCCTATGCTCCATTACAGTAGTGTCAAGCTCCAATAAAAATAGGGACTGCTAACGTATACATCAGGATCACTGCAGGTCACATGCTGACTTAGAAAGTCACATATCAACATTACCTACATTCTGCTGCATTTTTATTCATTTTGTTAAATGTTTCCCAATTATATTTTAATCTAGTTTGGGCTCACTCTGGAATGTTGTGGGTAGCATTTGACAACTATACTCTATTAGATTATGAGTTGCTGGAGGGAAAGTGATCATGTGTTCTCTGTGGCTTCTCATGGAGCTTCATCTAATCCTATGCCAAGCACAAACTCTATTTACTTGTTGATCTCTTGGCACACTTTCTCCTGAATCATTCCATGTATCTGAACCCTCCTTTCTACCTACCCAAAACACCAATTGCTTCATGAAACTTTGTCTGACAGCTAACACAGGGGGGCTCATTCTGCCATCCCAGCTATGGGGCAGATCATTCAACCTACACATCCAGGTACAGCAAAATATTCCAAATACAATCGTCCATCATTCTGTTAACTGCAACTCTCCAATGAGCTCCATTTCCACAAACATAGGATGCAATGCTAACTTTGTCATGGTGATCCTTTGGTCCTGAAAAATAATCCAGAGTCTCCTGAATCATCAGAGATGAAAGTATTATATTGCTTCAAATGTGGGTTGCATTTTCCTTCTGTAAATCTGGCTTGCATAAAACCTGAGTGTGGCCTATAATCATTACTTCTAAATAAATATTTTTTCCTAAGTTTTTCATTTTTAGAGTAGAGCCTATATCTGGGAGCAATCTAGATTCAGAACAATGGATTATGCTCAATATATTTCATTTAGCATTAAGTGCATTTATTTGATGAGTGGCAAATCATGTATTTTTTCATATTAATGTAAAAGGGTATGGTGAGAAGCTAAATGTCACAATGGATGGAGAGACACACCTGGAGTCAGGAATAGTCAGTCTCTACCAGTGAGGAGAGTACCATACAAACGGGTCTTTGAGCTGAGGGTTATATGAATATTTTCTATCAATCAGAATATTTGATTAACTAGAACTCCCTGTTCTCAACCAGGATGCATTACAGAGAAATCATTGTACTATCGTGCTTACTTATATTTATTTCCCATGTTTAATTCCTGCTCATTATGGATCTGTCGAAAGCAAAACCCTTTGTTTTAATACACAAATGTCCTTAGAAGGTGGTGTTAGCATACCTGTTAAAAGAAAGTCACTTCTACTACACCATGTAGGTTCCTCTTTGAGGGAACACCACTCCCATAGTACATAACTTGTAGGAAGGAAGGAAGCATTTATTAAGTGCTTACTATGTGCCAAGCATTGTGTTAAGTGCTTTTTACAAATATGATCTCATTGATTCTCACAATAACTCTGGGATTTAGTTGCTGTGTTACTTCTAGTTTTATAGATGAGGAAACAGGCAAACAGAGCTTAAGTCACTTGCCCAGGCTCACACAGCTGGTAAATGTACAAGGCCACATTTCAACTCAAATCATCTTGACCCCAGGCCCAGTGCCCTATCCATTGTACCACCCAGCTGCTTCTAGGTACCTAACAGACAGCAGAGTGACTCCAATGGGTTCAACAATGCAAGTTCAGTGTTCTTTCCAGTTTGTTCTTCACTCAGCTGCTGACGTGATCTTTAGTACTAAAGTACAGATCTGACTACACTTGTCAGTCCCCTCAATAAACGCCAATGGCTCCCTATTGTCTCCAGGATCAAATATAAAATCCTCTGTTTAGCTTTTAAAGCCCTTCAAAAACTGGACCCTTCCTACCTTTCCAGTCTTTTTACATTGTATTCCCCGACTCCCCACTCCCCCTCCACATATGTTACAATCCAGCCAGACTCACTAATTCCTCCTACAAGACACTTACTTCCCTACTTTATTATGCTTTTTCACCACCTGCACCCAATACCTAGAATTCTGTTCCTCCTCACCTCTGCCTCCTGGTTTCCCTTCCAGACTCAGTTCAGATTCCACCTTGAGCAGAAGATGGTTCCAGGTCTCCCACTGCTTAATGAGTCTCTCTTTTAGATCACCTCTCATTTAAACTGTATATATCTTGTCTGCCCATAATTGTTTGTATATGATCTCCATTAAATGTAACTCCTTGAGGGCAGATAACATGTATTTGACTTTCTATGTATCCCCAACTCTTAGCATATTTCCTGGTATGTAGTAAGTGCTTAATGCTTGTTGATTAGACTGACTAATGTTCTGATCTCCAAATAAGCAGCTTACAAACCTTCTGAACACAGCAGTGATCTAAGTTGGGATCTGTCTGCATAGGCCTCTGAGGCCAGTGAGCAAAATTTGACTCTGAGAAAACATATTGGCAGGATTAAGCCAGTTCTCTGCGATATAAAAAGGTGACTGATGTTTGCCTTCTCCATTTTCGCCTGGGGAATCAACACCTGGGAAATTCCCTCAATTATGAGAACTTTAAATTTAAATGAAGGAAGATCGTCAATACTGTTCAAGATGTCATTGCAGAACTTGTCAGGTGGGAGCTGAGGTTTCCTTGTCAAGCTGAGCTTTTTGGCACGTGTGGCTCCTGCCAGTCAGTGGGGCTGCCTGGGGTCCTGATGTGGTGGAGGAAGCCATCTTTGAGGGCTCCCCTCAGACGCATTCTCTGCCCTTCCCTCCATGAGAAGCCCCCACAGGGCAGAGTCTTGGGGAGCCCACATGTTCCTCTTTGATGATATTTGCTAAATAGGCAAGAGCTCTCCATTACAGAGTGATAAGGGAACACAACAGCCAGAAAGCTTTTGTCTCAGCATGTCTGTCTGCTGCTGTGAGATGCCCAGCGCATATTTTCCAGGACACAAGACCTTAGGGAAACATTTCCTTTCCTTCTCCTTCTTGTTCCCTATCATCTACCTCAAGTGAACCACGTCTGGGTCAGGCAGAGGGAAAGGATTAGTTGGGAGATGTGGAGTCACTGAGCCTGAATGATGCTTCCTGGTAGACAATGAGTAGATAGAGATTCTAGGAGAGTAGATAATGTTTACACTGGGAAAATGTCTTTGCTGTTCTTTTGGAATCTGTAGCACTGTTGGAACATACTTACATAGGCCTGCAGCAAAAGCAGCTGTTAATGTGGGTATTGTCTATGGAGAACGGAATGGACCTAGACAACAGCCAGGTTCTCAAATTCATTAATGCCTTAAAGGCTTCAGAGGGAGCCTACCCATTGGAGGGGAGAGCAGGCAGCTAGCCATGGCTGTCTCATCTCCAGAATGGAGGTAAAGGCTTTCTGCTACAATAAATTAGGACAGGGAAAACCATAGTTTTAGCCACTCATTCAATTCAATTCCATTTAGTTCAATTCAGTTCAACTCAAATTAATTCACAAAGCATTTATTAAGCACCTTCTATCTACTATCCTAAATTCTAGGAATGCAAAAACAAAAATAAAAAACAATTTCTGCCCCAAAGAGCTTAACATTTTATTGGACATTTATTAGGATATTTAAGTTCAAAATAATTTGTGGAGGAAGAGAACATTAATTAATTAATTAGAATAAACAGGAAAGGCACATGAGATGCCACCTATATTGACCTTTAAAGGAAGCCAAGAATTCTGAGGGAACAGTGATTGTTTTCCAGGTATACAAGAAGTGGGAGATGGAAGACTGTCTAGAAAAAAGAATCTCCAATTTGACTGGAATATAGAATGTGTGAAGGGGAGTAATAAGAAATAAATCTGGGAAGGTAGACTGGAGCTGGATTGTGAAAGGCTTTAAAGGTCAGGCTCAATAATTTGGAATGACACCCACAGGGCTAGAAAACTGCATACCCTTTGACACAGCAATACCTTTGCTAGGTCTGTAGCACAAAGAGATTTAACAGAAAGAGAGAGAGGGAGACTGAGAGAGAAAGAGAGAGACAGAGAGAGACAGACACACACAGACAGAAAGAAAAGAATCTATTTGTACAAAAATATTTATAACAGCTCTTTGCAGTGGCAAAGAATTAGAAAAAAGGGATACTCATCAGTTGGATAATGGCTGAATAAGTTGTGATATGTGATTGTGATGGAATATCATTATACTGTAAGAAATGACAAGTGAGATGATTTCAGAAAAAAATATAGAAAGATTTACATGAACTAATACAAAGAGAAGTAAGCAGAACCAGGAGAACACTGTACACAGTAACAACATTGTACAATGAACAAATGTGAATGACTCAGTTATTCTCAGGAATACAATGATACAAGGCAATTCGAAAAGGACACATGATGAAAAATGCTATCCACCTCAAGAGAAAAAGCTGATATTGTCTGAATACAGACTGAAGCATACTATTTTTCACCCTTTCTTTCTTTTCTTTCTCTCCTTTCTCTCCTTTCTTTCTTTCTTTCTTTCTTTCTTTCTTTCTTTCTTTCTTTCTTTCTTTCTTCCTTCCTTCCTTCCTTCCTTTCTTTATAGGGTCTTTTTTTGATCATGGCTTTCAGGTAGTCCAATAATTTTAAAATTATCTCTCCTGGATCTATTTTCCAGGTCAGTGGTTTTTCCAATGAGATATTTCACATTGCTTTCTATTTTTTTTTCAATAGTTTGATCTGTATCATATATTATAATAATATGTATCATATATTATATCACAACATAATATTGTATATTATTACCCTTATGACTGAGGGGATTGATGAGGAGACTGAATGGGGGAAGGGGGCAGGAATAGTCAGTTATTATGTATGCACTTCTCCTCTTATTCCTAAGGACACTGATTAGTAACATTTCTTAACCTGACACACCTGCTGTATTAGAGGAAGTGTTCTAAGTTCTAATTTTTCCCCTACTCACCACCCCAAAATAGCAGTCCCACAGGATATCCCCTCCTCCAATCTGCTCTCTCCCATATCTTTTCCCATACCCCCTTCAACTTTTCCAGTAGGGCATGGTGGATCTCTATGCCCCAGTGCCTGTATATCTTATTTCCCAATTATATGTAAAATAGTATTAATAATAGTATATATATATATATATATATATATATATATGTATATATATAAACGTTTGATTTTAAAACTTTGAATTCCAGATTCATTCCCTTCTTCCCTTGTCACCCACCCTTACTGGAAAGATAAGCAGTTCAGTATAGGTTGTACATGTGTAGCTAATGCAAAGCATTAACATAGTAGATATATTGTAAAAGACTGACTATATTTCCCTCCCTCCTATCCCACCTCCCACTTGTTCTGTTCTCTACTTTGATCCCATCCCTTTTCAAAAGTGGGTGCTTCCAATTTCCCTCCCCCCCCAGCCTGCCCTTCCTTCCATCATCCCCCCTCTCATCCCCTTCCTTCCTACTCTCCTATAGGGTGAGATACCCTTTTTAGTGTGTATTTCATTCCCTCCCTGAGACAAATTCAATGCAAATAAGGTTGACCCATTCCCTTTTGCCTTCCTATTCTTCCCCTCCATTGTAACCATTTCCCCTTGTCTCTTCTATATGAGATAGTTTACCCCATTCTCTCTCTCCCCACCTCCTCTCATTATATTCCTCTCTCACCTCTTAATTTCACCTTTTAAGTATCATCCCTTCCTATTAAATTGGTCCTGTGCCCTCTATCTATGTATACCTGTAAACATGTATACACACATTCACATATGTATTCATATGCCTGTATACCCTCTGATATAGCCATATATATGTGTATATTACATATATATATATATATATATCTATTCCCTTCAACTATTTTCAAGCTGAGAAAAGTTTCATCAGTTACAATTATTGTTTTTCCATGTAGGAATGTTAATTGTTCAGCTTTGATAAGTTCATTTGAGTGTTTTAAGGTGTTATTTTCTTCAGAATTTTTTTGTGACTCCTTTAGCAGGCTGTTGACTTGCTTTTCATCATTTTCTTGCATCATTCTCATTTCTCTTCAAAGTTTTTCTTCCATTTCTCTTACTTGATTTTCAAAATCCTTCTTGAGCTCCTCCATGGCCTGTGACCATTCATATTTTTCTTGGAAGCTTTTGATGCAAGAGTTCTCACTTCATTGTCCTCCTCCAGTTCCATGCTTTGATCTCTTTTGTCCCCAAAAAAGGATTGTGTGGTCTGATTGTGCTGCCTCATCTTGCCAATTACTTGACTTTTGAGCTCTTTGCCATGGTAAAACCCTGCTTCCAGAATGGAGAGAGCTTTGTCCCAAATTGCTGGGGTTTTCACAGCTGCTGGAGCTATTAGTTGGGAGCCCTCTCTACAACCCCCACAAGCTCTGGCTCACTGGCCATACACCCTAGGACCACCAACCAAGAGCACTATCCAGATCCAGGCAGGTCAAAGCAAGGGCAATTACCCTCTGAATGGTCGCTTCATCCTCTTATGATCTGCAGGCCAGGTGCTCTGAAAGCAGCTATGTGGCACCTCTGTGCCTTCCCCACTTTTCATTCTGGGGGGCAGGGGCCTGACTGCACTGTTCCTTCACCCTTACAACAGAGTTTCTGACTAACTTTTTATTTTCTCTTTGGCATTTATGGGTTGAGATGTCTGGAAACTACTGGAAACTACTGGTGATTCACTCTCCTGAAGTCTGCGCTGGCCAGCCTGCGGCGCTGGCCACCTTGGGGCTGGAACCGGGGCTCACTGGGGACTGCACGTGGTTCCCAGAGCAGTGTTGTAGACCTTTCCTGTTGGCCCAGCAGGCTGCCTTCAGTCTCTTTCAGTCTCTTTGTGGGTTCTGTAGCTTTAAAATTTGTTTAGTCATTTTTTTTACAGGTATTAGAGATGGTTGAAGCCAGAGCCCACACTAAGTTTGTGCTTTTACTCTGCCATCTTTGCTCTGCCTCAAAATAAAAACTTTCAAAAAAGTGACTGTTAAAAATTGTTTTGACATGTAATTGGGGAAAAATAAAATACTATTTAAAAAAAGGTCAGGTTCTTGAGTCTATTTTATCTCGAGGCAATCAGAGAATAACTTTAATTTTTTCTTCTCCACCTATGGAAAGGGCATTAAGTAATTGGCTATGATGTCAAGACCCTCAGTCTGGTTATTTTAACTATCTTAAGCAAACTAAATCAATAGCACAACAATTCAATTTGTGTAAGGCATAAAGTCTTACATATTGTAGACTCTTTGCTTGTGTATGAGTAAAATGACCAACTATTCTAACAGTCAGAAACCCCAAATCTATTGTCTTGAAATCCCATCTATACAATATGGTGAGATAGACAGATGGTATGATAGCAGGGAAAATTAGTTGTCTTGGACTTATGAGACATGAGTTTGAGTCACGACTTTGATGTTTGTTAGTTCTGTGACCTTGGGCAATTCACAACCTCTCTGTACCTCAATTTTCTCATATATGAAATGGGAATAATTATATTACATCAGTTACGTCACAGGGCCGATGTGAGAAAAGCACTTTGTAAAACTTAATGTGCCATAGAAATATGAGTTGTTATGGTTATTGTTATAAGCAGCCAGCCTTTTATTCTTCCTAACTCTTCTCTGATAGCTCTACACTTGTTCTGTGCTTGAAGAAGGGCTTATAGAGACATAAGAACGACAGTCCCTCAGAGGCTGCTGTGACAGAGTGGATAGAGAGACAGCTTCAGAATCAGGTAGGCCTTGGTTCACAGTCCCATCTTGGACACATACTGGCTGAAGAACTTAACCTTTTTGTCCCAAACAGTTCTCTATGATTATAAATTGCTGAGCAGGTGCTGGTTTCTATTGATTTAAGTCCCTATATCAAGGAACTCTAAGCATAATCGACCTCCAGATCATCAGGGATCTAAAAGGGCCCTCTAAGGTCATCTGACCATTTCCTAGCTACTTTGGACATCATCCCCATTCACCCCCCTTCCCTTACCAGAACTGTGGTTTTTGTCACTGGGATGCTGGGCTCTGATAAAGAATCTTTAGCTTCCATTGGCCTGGAACCAGGTCACCCTCCAACTTACTGAACATCTCCACACTGTGCTACTTGTGGAGACACATAGATAAAACTTGTACAGAATGAGAAGGGGCTGCATCACCAACAGAGGGAGTACCCTTCACCAATAAAAGGACTACTCAAATTAATGAAAACATTGATCTGTCAAACTGACTATTAATAAAAAATAGCAACACCTTAATTTATACAGAACTTATTCTTTTCAAGGACTCATGTACACACATATATGTTCTAATATTTAATATTTATATATAACACATGATATTTATATAATATATTTATGTTATAATATGCATATTACATATTATACATAAATTAAATATAAATAGTATATATGGGCAGCAGTATATGGGTGGTACAGTATGGATAGAACACTGGGCTCGGAATCAGGAAGACTCATCTTCTTGAGTTCAAATCCAGCCTTAGACACTTACTAGCTGTGTGACCCTGAGCAAGTCACTTAGCTCTATTTGCCTGTTTCCTCCTGTGTAAAATGAACTGGAAAAGGAAATGAAAAACCACTCCAGTATCTTTGCCAAGAAGATTCCAAAACAGAGTCATGAAGAGTCAGACATGCCTGAAATGATTCAACAACAGCAATAAGTAGCATGTGTAATATATATGTATGTATATGTGTTGTATATGTATGACATATATGTATGTGTGTATGATATATATGTGTCTGTATATGGTGGAATTTAGAAATATTTATATCAAATATATTCTTACATAGCATATGTATGTATGTGTAGATACACACACATATAATATGTAAATTTAAAATTCCCTTCAACATATAAGTGTGTGAGGAGTACCGAATTTGGAGTCAGAGACTCAGTGTTAAAATTGTTGTTCCCTACTTGCTATTTGTATGAACTTGGTCAAATAGCCTTTGTGACCCTCAGTTTCCTTATCCGTATTAACAGTTTGCAAAGGAAGATGGGGAATTGGATGTAGGGAATAGTTAGTATTCTAGTCTAAAGCTAGGAGAGTAGCATGAAATAAGACTAGAAAGGTAGATGGGATCTAGATTTTAGGGGAACGTAAGTGATTAGTTAATGAGTTTGTATTTTATCCTCTAGACAATGGGGAGCAAGAGAATGTTTTTGAGCACAGGAAGTGACATGGTCAGACCTTTGTCTTGAAAATATAATTTTGGCAGCTTTGTGGAGGATTGATGCAAGAGGAGAAAGACTAGGAGCGAGGATTCCAATTAAAGAGGCTGTTACAATAGTTAAGGTTGGTGCTGATAAGAGCTTAAACTAAGATGGTGGTTGTGTGAATGGTGAATAAGGAACAGGTGCCAGAGATATTTTGGAGGTAAAAGTGATAAGACTTGGCAACTGATTGGTCGCAGGGAATGATGGGAAGAATTAAGGATTACTGAGATTGCAAACGTGTGATTGGAAGGTTGGTGGTTCCCTTAATAGAAATATGGAAGTTTGAAGTGAGGGGAAGAAGGAGGTCTAGGGAGAAGGAATAATGAGTTCCATCTTGGACATGTTAAATTTGAAATGGCTGTAGGACATCCGGGAAGAAATATTTAGCAGGCAATCATTGATGCATGACTGGTGTTCGGCAGTCATGTCTCCAATCAAAGTGGGCTACCTTTACCTACCATACCTCATCTCAGTATATGTGCATGAGTATTTAATTTAGCATAAAGAAAGCTTTATCCCACTCACAACAGGCTGCCTACATTACATTTTGTTCTGATAGAATGTAAGCTCCCTGAGGACTTTTTTTCATTTTTGCCTGTATATCTTCAGCACCTAGCACAGAGTCTGGTACATAGTGGGTACTTATATGCTTGTTGATGGATGGATTTATTTACAAAGATGTCACTGCATTTGTAATCTTACATATTTTCCCCTCACACAACAAAGATTCCTAAAATACCCATGACAATCCCTTTTATCCAAAATGACCCTAAGGAAGTCTCTCAGGCACAATCCTGGGGAGCCTGGATCCTTATCCTCAAACAACATTAATATATACTTCCAGCTGTATGTAGAAGAGTGAGGTGTTTATTCAAACCTGTTTTCCTGACAGACAGAGTAAAAGGATCAAAATGAGGACAAGGGCAGGGTGGAAGGCAAGGATATTTGCTCAGTCCATTAGGTCACCAGCACAAGTGAACATTAGAGAGAAGAAAAATTGGGCAGTTCGTTCTGATGACAGGTCTAGAGCATACGTAACCTAAACATTCAGGCTGCTTTGTAGAGAACCAAAGTTGATAGTTAACAGTTAGCTTAAGGCTTTTGGCCTTTCTTTAGCCCAGAGAAAAGTTCCTTAGACAAGTCTTCCCTACATCCTAAATGGACAAAAATTATTATTATCACTATAATCACTTAGTAATGACACCTTCGCATAGATTGTAGACAGAAACATTGGTCTTTCCCCTATGACAGAACCCTAGGCCCTCATGGAGCAGGTAGAGCTCTGCTCCTGACCCTCCATTACACACCACAAACCGTACCCAAATCGTTCCAAAATGGACTGCCTTGCAATGGGTAAAAGGGGACGGGGCCAGGGAGGGGAAGAGAAGAGAGAATTTTTAAAATATTCCTTCTGCTTTTTAAGCCTGTTTCTGAAAACTGCCATTTGCAAGGGAGATTACCAAGCACGAGTATATGTAGGAAGCAGTCTCTCAAGAACATCTTCCTGCAGCTGTTAAAAAAGAATTCTTCAGAAGATGTCAAACTAGGGCTCTCTCCAATGTTCTGCCCTCAAGTGTTATTGACAGGTATGTCATGTGTTTTCATCTTCGTGGTGCATTGATCAACAGACCAAAAAAACCACAAGGACTGCAACATTCAGAGAGGAGTTTTCATGTCTTAATTACTTTCAGCTTGGGGGGTGGGGTGGTGATTTTATACTCTTTAAAATATAAGGCAATAAAAGAAATGGGAGATTCGACTTTCCCTTGGGTGGCAGTTGGGTGATATACTGGATAAATGCTGGACTTGGAATCAGGAAGACATAATTTAAATCTTGACCCAGACACATACACATACTCTCTGTGTGATCCTGGGCAAGCCACTTCACTTCTCTGAGGTTCAATTTCCTTTCTATAAAATAGAGATAATAATAACAACTATTTCATAGAGTTGTGAGAACCATATGAAGATAACATGTAAAATGCTTTGCAAACCTTAAAGCACCATTGTCTATTAATTATCATTGTTTCTCTGAGTGAGAAAATGCTAAACAATAGTACTTGGGATTCTTGCTCAGCTTCATGACCTTGGGTAAACCTCTAAAGCAAGGATGGGAAACCTGCAGCCCCCAGGCCACATGTGGCCCTTTAGGTTATCAGGCAGCCCTTTGACTGAATCCAAACTTCACAGAACAAATCTCCTTAATAAAAGAATTTGTTCTGTAAAACTTGGACTCAGTCAAAAGGCTGCACCCAAGGACCTAGAAGGACACATGTGGCCTTGAGGGCACAGGCTCCCCACCCATGCAATGTCTTCTCCATCTCTTAGAGATGCCCTAGAAAATAACTGGGCCACTAAGCAGGCCACTAAGTCACTGACAAAGGATACAGTGCCCTGGCACTTGGAGTTTGGAAGACCTGACACAAATCCAGTCTCAGGAACTTACTAGCTACATCACCCTGGGTAACTCACTTAACCCAGTTTTTCTTTTTGTGGCAGTTTTCTTATCTGAGAAGAAAATGGCAAACTACTCCAGTATCTTTGCTTAAAAAAACAAACAAACAAGAAATCCAACTGGGCTGATGAAGAGTCAGGTATGATGGAAGATGAAGATGACTCAACAATAACAACAAGAAAACAGTTGTCTGATTGAGTCAGTCAACTGGCATTTATTGAGTGCCTGCTATGTTCAGGCATGGTATTCACTTTGGGAAATACAAAGAAAGGCAAGAGATAGTCCCTGATCTACAGAAGGTCACAATCTAATGAGGGAGACCACATGCAAACAATTATGTACAAACAGGACAAAATTAGAAATACTCAATAAGGGAAGGCCCTGGAATTAATGGAGGTTGGAAAAGGCTTCCTAAAGAAGGTGTGATTTTATTAAAAGAAGCCAAGAAAGTGAAGAGGGAGAGATGAGGAGGCAGAGCATTCCAGTCATGGCAGAAAGAGCACGGACTGGGAATCTGAAAATTGTATTTTAATCTTGACTCTGCTATTTACTATTTGCATGACCTTGGATAACCTGGGAATGTGGATATTGTGACTGTCACTCCCCACCTCCATGAGCTTCAGCTTTCCCAATGGTAAAATGGGGACAATAATGTCATAGGGCTTATCTCACATAGTGATAGTGAAGATAAAATAAGATCATGTATTAAAAGAGCTTTATAAATGTTAAAATGCTGCATTTCAGTTCTATCTATTTCTTTTTTATTTTACAAGCCCCTGCACCAGTCCAGAAATAGTCATTTATTAATTACTTGATAATCAGGCTTCAATTTCCTCATCTGCAAAATGAAGAGGTTGGATTAGCTGAGCCCGAAGGTCCCTTCCAGTTCCAAATTCTATGGTCCTAGTTAGGAAAAAAACACCCTGAATGCTGTCCCTGTCAAAGAGGGACAATTAGAGAAATTAGAAACTCTTCAAAGAGTGACTGATGACAGCAGAACAGAGAAATCAGAAACTCTCACCCAGGAACATCCCTCCAGCCCCGTGTCCCCCTTCTCTCACTGGTGAATTCCTCTCAGGACCTTCTTTTGAGGGATGGCCCAAGATGGCATTCAGTCATTCTTCCAATCTCAGTGCTTCTGACTGCAGATGTCACCAACATGCCCCAATAACCTCTTCTCAGTTCTAATGTAAGCTCTTTGAGGGCAGAGATTGTCTTTCTTCTTGTTTGTATTTTTATGCCCAGAGCTTAGGGTGAAAATAAATGTGCCTAGAATATTATAAGCATTTAATATATGTTTGTCGAGTGATTATGAATAACTCACCCATCAATTAATAGCACTGATTCCAATAACCACTGATTCTTTCTTCCTTGTCCAAAATACTCCTTCATGACTACTACTACCATATATCTGTTTTCTTCCTTTATTAGAATATAAGCTCTTTGAGGACAAGGACCACCTTCCTTGCTTGTATTTGTATCTCCAGGGCTTAACAGTGTCAGATTTAATAAATGCTTTTTTATTCATTCATTCACTCATATAACATTTTGTAGAGCTAGTTTGGGATAATAGATAGAGCCTTGGGATGGCACAGTGGATAGAGTGCTGGGCCTGGAGTCAGGAAGTTCTAAGTTCAAATCTGACCTCAGACTAGTTTTGTGACTCTGGGCAAGTCATTTAATACAGTTTGACTCAGTTTCCTCATCTGTAAAAGAAGTGGAGAAGGAAATGGCAAAGTAATTCAGTATCTTTACCAAGAAAACCTCAGGGAGTCAAGACGGCGGAGTAGAAACAGGACCTCTGCACAGCTCCGACTCTCACCACCTCCAATCCATATAAAAGGGGACTCTGAACAAACTTTGGAGCTACAGAACCCCCAAAATGACACAGAGAAGCTAACCTCCTGCTGAGGATTGCCTGGCCAGCGCAGCGCTCTGGGAGCCAAGCCCAGCTCCACATGGAGGTTTTAGCCCCAGGGCAGGCCTGACCAACCACTGGCTGGAGGGACTCCAGATCACCAGCAGCTGTGGTCATTTCCAGATTTATCAACACATAGATGCTAAGGACAAAGTGAGAGGTCAGTGCAGTGTGGACTTTGGGACCCAGTAGTTGGGAGCTTCGGCTTTTGCCCCTGGGGCAAGAAGCTGCTGAGGGCTACACGTGGCAGCTTCAGCTCCTGGCCTGTAGAGTGTAGGGGGACCAAATGACCAGTCTGAGGGGTAATTGCTCTTGCTTTAACCTGCTTGGATCTGGATTGCAGTCTAGTATGGCGGTCCTAGGATGTGTGACCAGTTTGCCAGAGCATGTGGAGGCTTCAGAGAGGGCACCCAACCTCTAGCAGCTGAGAAAATCCCAGTATTTGGTACAAAGCTCCCCTGTCTGGCAGCAGAGTCCTACTGTGGCAAAAAACCCAAAAGTCTAGTAATTGAGGGGCAACATGACCAGGCAAAGGAAGCAAAGCACATAGAAGAATCCAATATTAGACTCCTATTTTGGGGACAAAAAGGATCAAAGCATGGATCAGGAGGAAGATAGTGAAGTCAGAACTCAATGCACCAAAAGCTTCAAAGGAAAATACGAGCTGGTTACAGGCCATAGAGGATCTGAAGAAGCAAATTAGAAAAGTGGAGGAAAAATTGGGAAGAGAAATGAGATCGATGCAAGAAAATTATGAAATGAGAGTCTGCTGACTAAGGAAAATAACACCTTAAAAAATAGACTAACTCAAATGGCAAAAGAGGCTCAAAAAGGCAATGAGGAGAAGAATGCCTTAAAAAGCTGAATTTGCCAGATGGAAAAAGAATCTCAAAAGCTCACTGAGGAGAATCATTGCTTCAGAATTATATTGGAGCAAATGGAAGCTAATGACTTTATGAGAAATCAAGATGCTATTAAACAGATCCAAACAAATCAAAGAATAGAAGGCAATGTGAAATATCTCATTGGAAAAACCACTGACCTGGAAAATAGATCCAGGAGAGATAATTTAGAAATTATTGGACTACCTGAAAGCCAATCAAAGAAAGAACCTAGAAATCATCCTTCAAGAAATTCTCAAGGAAAACTGCCCTGATGTTTTAGAACCAGAGGGCAAAATGGAGGTTGAAAGAATCCACCGATCACCTCCTGAAAAAAGATCCCAAAAAGAAAACTCCTAGGAATATTACAGACAGGTTCTGAAATTCCCAGATCAAGGAGAGAATATTACAAGCAGCCAGGAAGAAACAATTTGAATATTGTGGAAACACAATCAGGATAACTCAGGATCTGGCAGCTTCTACACTGAGGGATCAAAGGGCTTGGAATATGATATTCTGGAGGTCAAAGGAGCTGGGATTAAAACCAAGAATCACCTACCCAGCAAAACTGAATATCATGTTTTAGGGGAAAATATGGGCATTCAGTGGAATAGAGGACTTCCAAGCATTCTTGATGAAAAAACCAGAGTTGAATAGAAAATTTGACATTTGGATACAAGAAGCAAGAGAAGCATGAGAAGGTAAACAGGGAAAAGAAATCATAAGAAACTTATCAAAATGGAACTATTAACATTCCTGCATGGAAAAACAATAATTGTAACTGATGAAACTTTTCTCAGCATGAAAATAGTTGAAGAGAATAGAAATATATATCAATATATATATATGTCTGTATCAGAGGGTATACGGCATATGAATACATATGTGAATGTGTGTATATCTGTTTACAGACATACATAGATAGAGGGCACAGGACCAATTTAATAGGAAAGGATGATACTTAAAAGGTGAAATTAAGAGGTGAGAGAGGAATATAATGAGAGGAGATGGGGAGAGACAGAATGGGATAAACTATCTCATATAAAAGAGGCAAGGGAAAATGGTTACAATGGAGGAGAAGAATAGGAAGGCAAAAGAGAATGGGTCAACCTTATTCTCATTGAATTTGGCTCAGGGAGGGAATGAAATGCACACTAAATAGGGCATCTCACCCTACAGGAGGGTAGGGGGGAAGAGGATGAGAGGGGGGATGATGGAAGGGAGGGCAGGCTGGGGGGGAGGGAAGTTGGAAGCACCCACTTTTGAAAAGGGACAAGATCAAAGTAGAGAATAGAACAAGTGGGAGGTGGGATAGGAGGAAGGGAAATATTGTCAGTCTTTTACAATATATCTATTATGCTAATGTTTTGCATTAGCTACATATGTACAGCCTATACTGAACTGCTTATCTTCTCAGTAAGGGTGGGTGACAAAGGAGGAAGGGAATGAATCTGGAATTCAAAGTTTTAAAACCAAATGTTTAAAATATGGATAGATAGATAGACAGACAGACAGACAGAGAGATAGGTAGATAGATATAGATACTATTATTAATACTATTTTATATGTAATTGGGAAATAAGATATACAGGCACTGGGGCATAGAGATCCACCATGCCCTACTGGAAATGTTGAAGGGGGTATGGGAGAAGATATGGGAGAGAGATTGGAGGAGGGGATATCCTATGGGACTGCTATTTTGGGGTGGTGGGTAGGGGAAAAATTCGGAGAAAATTTGTAACTCAAAATCTGCTGGAAATGAATGATGTACATCAGAAGTTAATAAAGCACTTGAAAAATGAAAAAAAAAAGGAAACCTCAAATGGGGTCCCAAAGGGTCTGACATGACTGAAACAAATGAACAACAATGTAGAGTCTCTGACTGAGATCGGGAATATCTGGTCCAAATATTGGACCAGTAAGTATTTTTAACACTTAGACGACGTGTGACCCTGAGCAAGAGAACTTGAAATCAGATCGACAACTTCAATCAGGATTGAATCCTAAGTCAACCACTACTAGCTGTGTGAGCCTAGGCAAGTCACTCAATAGCACTCAGCCTCTGTTTTCTCTTCTACAAAATGGGAATAATTTTGCTAATAATAGCACTTGACTTACAGGATTGTCGTTAGGATCAGATGAGATAATATATGTAGTGACTGTGTAAATTTGAAAGTGCTAATTAAATGTAAGCAATTATGATTTAACCTGTGTGTCCAGGTAAGCATGTGGAAATGTTCACGTTCTGTTCTGCTTTGGTAGAGGAAATTCTATAGTAAACCAATCCTAAATCCTTCTTGTCCATAAGGTTAAAGGTTTGCAAAATGTTTTACACTCATTATCTATCTGAGCTTTATAACTTCCTTTCAAAGCTGGTACTGCCTGTATTATCATTTCTATTTCACAGATGAGAAAATGAGGGCCAGAGACATTTAGTGACTTGGCCATGGTCACAAAGTTCAAAAATGTAAGAGTTACAGTCTGAACCCAGTTTTTTCTGGCTCCATGTTCAGAACTTTTCTCACTCTGCCTCTCAACATGAAGCCTTGGGGTCTGAGGTCTCAGCTGAGCCCCAGATACACAGCCACATGTGATTTTTTTACTGTTCCAACAGCTCTAACTGTTAAAATTTGCCAGCAGTAAGGCAAAACAATAGAAATCTGCTAGTGGGAAATGACTTCGTTTTAAAACCAGCAGAGGGGTTCTTTTCAACAGCTGCAGAAAATGAAATCCTAGCTGGAAAATATTTTTAAGACCTTTATTGGTTTTATGCCATAAAATCTCAAGTTATTGCTTTTAAGTTGGGAAGCAACAACAACAAAATACTTTTGTTATCAGGTATTTTCTGATGAATAGTGGGAGTCAGGAGAATCCCAGCTTCAGCTCTGCCCCTGACATACCGTATAACTATTCTGGTCCTTGATTTAGGCCTCTGATGTCATTAGTGTAGGAAACTTACCAATGTAATTTCCTTCCAACAAAGAAACTGGCAACTGCCTATAACTTAACCTCTTTAGCCGAGAGGTTGAATGACTTGTCTATTGTCACACAGATAGTATATGATAGAGGTTAGACTTGAATACATGTCTTCCTGACCCTACTCACTCTGCCTGTTTTAGAAAGAGGTAAACCACCCCGTTACCTCATTGGGATAGTGTGAAGTGCTCTTCTAGAGATGAAAGACACAAGATACAGTCCTACCTTGGGTGATACAGTAGATGAATCCTGAAAACTTGCTGGTCCATTAAATCACTTAAAATGCAGTAGGGATGCTACTTATTAAAGGGCACCTATTCTAGAAAAGTAAAGAAACCTTTTGCAATGTGAACAATCAACCTGTAATTTATCTATTTGGGGGTTTTATGTATTTTTAAAATATGATATACATTCAATAATAAGAATTCACATTTATATTGTAATTAAAGCGCTATATTAATGTTTTATGTTTAATGTATGTATGTTTAATATTAATGTTTAATGTAGTTCAACATCCCTATAAGAATTATTTTATGGATTGTTATGGTTGTTTTTCAGATGAGGATATTGAGGGCAAAGGAACTTCATAGATCAGAGATATAGAATTGGAAGGGGCTGCTGGAAGCCATGTGTTCCAACCCTCTCATTTGACAGATGAGGAAACTTCATTTCAGGGCACTTAAGCGACTTGCCCATGGCACACACAGTTAATATATAGCAGAACTGTGTCCACCACCAAAAACCAAGAAATGACACAGCTAGAATTCAGAGCCAGGTCTCCTGAATCCATGTCCAATTTTTTTTTCACTGTACCATGCTGTCTCTATTTTGTTGCTATTGCTGTTGTCATTATCAGTCATTTCTGACTCTTCACAATCCCATTTGGAGTTTTCTAGGCAAATATACTGGAGTGGTTTGCCAGTTTCTCCTCCAGTTCATTTTACAGATGAGGAAAATAAGGCAAACAGACAAATGACTTGCCCAGAGTCACACAGCTAATAAGTTGTCAGAGGCCAGATTTGAATTCAGGAAGATGAGTCTTCCTGACTTCAAGCCCAACACTCTATCCAATGCACCACCTAGCTGCCCCTTTCTGTTTCTGTCCATAGTTCTACAATAATACCATTTTTTAGAATACAATCTAAAATTCTAAGAAACACTAGACCCCAAAGTGAATGCTGCCAGGTGTAACTTTTATGAAAATGGCATTTCCCCACCATTGTTTTATAGCATGTATTTGGCTTAAAAAAAAAAAAAACCAAACCAACAACTAGAAATCAAGATAGCTGTGAAGAGTGCTATAATCTTGGGCCCAAGGCTCAGTGATGGCTGCAATGGAGATTAGGACTTTGGCACACAAGTTTTCTATCCTTGGAAAATGCTAGATCCAGAGACAGAATGAAACACGTGGTGCAGGTTTTTTGTTACTTGGGAGTAAATGCTCCCATTTTTCTAAACTTTTGTGTAATGTGATTAAATTATTTTTAGTGACTGTCCTGGGGAAAGGTGACTTATTGAGACACACAGCAAGTGCTATAATGAATAGAATGCTTAGGCGGCGGGGATGATGATATCTCACTATATAATCAGAAGAGTCTTAAGTCTCAACTCCTTCATTTTACTTTGGTCTTCTATCTTGATTCTTTTAGACCTAGAATATGTGGCCCTGGCTGGGGTTTTGTTGATGGTGATATTCACATCTAATCATAAAGAATATTAGCAATATGATTTTCATTTGGTTGGTTGGTTGGGGGAGGGGAGTAGTGATTATTAAACCATCTGTTCCCTGTTGCATGGGGAAGTCCCAAGAAATGACTGTGCTTTCTACTATATGACCATGGACAAAACTGACTATAAAAGCTAAGAAGGAACAATTGTTTTTGAATAGCAGATAAGAGTGCTAATCTTGGAATCAGGAAGGCCTGGATTAAAATCCTACCTCAGCTTCTTATTTGTTGTTGTTCAGTCATTTTTGACTCCCCATGACCCCATTTGGGGTTTTCTTGGCAAAGATACTGGAGTGGCTTGCCATGTTCTACAACTCATTTTACAGATGAGAAAACTGAGACAAACAGGGTTAAGTGACTTGCCCAGGGTCACATGGCTAATAAGTGCCTGAGGTCAGATTTGAACCCACAAGGATGAGTCTTCCTGACTTCAGGCCCACGCCACTATCCATTATACCACCTAGCTGCCCCCAGGCTCTAATTGGTTTTGTAAATCTGGGTAAGTCACTGAACTCTGTTTCCTCTTCGGTAAAAGGAGAAAGCAATAGCATCTACCTCATAGGGTAGCTGTGAGAATTAAACAGACCTTGCAAACTTTAAAGCTTAATAAAAATGAGTTATTATTATTCTTGATCATGACAAACATGTTCTAGGGAAAACCAATTGTGGGCTTAATTTTAAAACCATCTGTTTCAAATAGCCCACAAATTCTTTGTCCTTTGAATTTCTGAAATCCATTGTCTGTGTGGGTTATTCAACACATACATTCACTGGCATTGCTAGCTGTCCTTTTATGTGTCTGCTGTTTTATCTCCCTAATGGAAGGCTAGGCTTCTGAAGATGGACTTTCTGGAGCCTTCGCTGTATTCTCTTTAATGCCTAGAGAACAGTATTGCACAAAGTAGGCACTCCACACATACTTGACAACTACTTGCTTGACGTATTTGTAGGTGAGAGTTGAAATGCACTTAAAATCTTTATTTCATCCATTTACAAAATGTACAGTATTTACAAAATTTAGATATCCATCACATTCATTTTAAAATGAGAATGCTGTGGAGAATCTAAAAATAAATATATGGCATATAGGGATGAAATACACATGACTGCTCTTTGTACTTCATGCAGTTGCTGATGGTGGCATTTTCTAGGAAAATTAATGTGGTGGAAAGGCCAGACTAGCAATGTGCCTTTCCTGTGTATGACCTGTCCCTTGGTTGGCTACTCTAGGTTGTAGGGAAGGCCTGGAATGTATAGCTTACTGCATTCTTTTGTATAGGAAAAAAAAAACCCACAGCCAATCCCAATAGATGCATGCAATACCAGGTTTTCAGATCTGTCGATAAACCCTGGCTTAAAGATTTTGTTCAACCCCATGGATTTGACCACCCAGGCTAATGGATTCTCCACAATACACAACCAGGCAGGCTTTTGTGTGATCACTTTGTTCAGTGGGGACCAACATTTGTGTTTTGTCTCTTACTCAAAGTGCCATGCATTATTTTAAAAGCGATCAATGGAGAGAGACCCATGCAAGCAAATCTATTTGTAGACATGAAGGACATCAACACCTCTGTTATATTTTATAGCATCTTTAGTAGCAACATCAAAATGTCACCCCTTTCAGCAAGAGGAATGAGGCAGATGTACAGAAAGAAGCAAATGGTCAGGCCAGAGTTCCGGATTGATGGCTGCCTGCCTGAGCAGGCTTAGATGACTTCCACAAAGCAGGTTGGCAAAAGTCCACAATACCAGGCCACTGGGCAGAGTTTCCAAGGGCTGGATAGTTCATCACTGTTTCCTTCCACCTCCTTCTACATCAACAGGACCTGTGATTTCATTAGTAACCCCTCTATCAATGTAGATCACACTCCCCCAAGACTTAATAGATAGTCTTATCCCAAACATATACACCTAAAACTTCAAAGAGTCTAAGTTATCCCATCGCCTGCTGGGCACATGCCTAATGATACTCTGAGGTAGTCTGATGTTGTGAATAAACTTCTGTGACCTTTAGAGATGAGCTCAGGAGCTGTCCCCATCACTCTGATGGAGGCTCCATTAGAAGCTGGATTAAATCAAGCCACATTTAATGTAAATAGGAGAGACCTTGCTGTAGGACCCTATAGCAAATCCACTAACACTGAACATTAAGTGCTCTATTTCAACAGTATCCATCACGATCTATAGGGTACCTTTCATTGTAAACATTCTATGGCTCTTTGCCATGATTCAACTGAATGACTTGTTCACTTGCCTCACATGTATGTTAAGATACATAGGCAGTATCTCTCTTAAAGAGAATGTAGAAAGTACAGACCTAAAGCCTTACGTTTCAAATAGTCAGCCCCATGTGAGATCACATCATAGGATCATAGAGCTGGAGCTAGGAGGAATCTCAGAGGCCATCAAGTCCAACTTCTTAATTTTACAGATGAGGAGATTGAGGTCTAGGGAAGTGACATGACTTACCCAAGGTCACACAGGTAATAATCACTAGAGGCAGGTTTTGAACCCAGGTCCTCTGACTCCAAAGTCAATGTTCTTTTCACTGTACCACATTGCCTCCTTATCCTTGATTAAGATTTCATGTGATATTGTTTAGGACTTTATAGCCAAGAAATTCCCACTATGCATACTTAGATGCAGCATTTTAAGTTATTTTTCATAGACACCTCCCTGACTGTGGCACTTGGACCCTGGTGCCATTTTCCTCTTCATTTGGCAATGGTTCCATTCTGTTTCATTGTGTACTGTCAGTGGGAATCTACACAGAAACTCAGGACAATAATGATTATCATGTGCAAATGCTCCTAGAGCAATCCTGCTGAGGAAACCATACAATATCTTTTGAGATAAAACACGTTTAGCTCATGCAACACAAGGCAACCTTTTTTTTTTAGCATTGGTGCAAAGGATAATTGATGACTTTCAACAAAAATATATTACAAGTTCTACTGCTCTTTAAAAATAACTTCTCTCTGAACATGGTCTGAACAATGGATTTCTTTATAATACATTATCATTTTTAGTTATGTCATAGAAAAATAAATATTGTATAAATGATTTACAAGAAAAAAGAAAAATAGCAACATAGAATGTAAAAAATATAGCTAATGATGGTGAAAACTTCACCCTCTACCTCAGGAGCAAACATCCCCCCAAAATGAGAGTTTGCAGTTGCTAAGGCCCCTTTACCTACTCTCACATAGCACCTTTTTTTTCCTATTCATACCCAACCTTTCTTCCCCACTTCCCAGCCCTCAGGTATCAAACAATGATTGTGTCCCAGTGCTAGAATCATTTTACTTAGAAATTCTCTGTAAGGATAATGGGAATTCAGTAGTAGAACTTAGGTGGAAGAATGACCACTGATATTTAATTGGCTCTAGTCTCCCCTGTGGGTGGGGGAGAGGGATGACTGAGGCCCTTCCTGGGCTCAGAGAGAGTGGTGCTATCTCCCAAGTTCTTCCTTCCATCAGTCTCTGCTCTGCAGGGATCAGGAACAGGGAAAAAAACCCCAGTGACTTTTCATTACATTATGGGAAACCCTACGTAGGGACTTCAATTGAAGTATAGCTTATAAACTCATTACAAGAAGAGATTGTTTCATTATTTGTGTCCCCAGTGCCTGTCTAGTGCCTGACACATAGTAGGCATTTAATAAAATCTTGGTTGATTTCTGATGTGATAAAAATGGACAGAAGCTAGAATTCCTATCAACTCTAGACAGAGCCTTATATACAGGATCAAGTATAGTCACAATAAAAATATTTGGCCCAGATATACTGGAGCAGAGCTTTTCTCCCAAATCCTCTTCATATACACCAATATCTTTTTAATTCTTGCTACCTCTCACAAGGCTCGGCAAGAGAATTAAAACTGAACAGAGATGGATGTGACCCTTAGATAAATCATCACCGTGGGGTTTGTGTTTGTCTTCATATAATTCTCACTTGTATAAGGTAATTTAACTCTTCCAGACACCCAGTCAAAAGGCTTCCAGGAAAACCAAATCCTTTCCATTAAGACTAAAAAGAGAATTCTAAACATGAATTTGTGGTTGCAGTTAAATAAATATAGAGCCAGATCAGAGAGGAAAAAAGCTTTTGTGATACAGAACTCAGATGTGCATGCTGGGAGAAGTCTGGTTTGGAAGATGGCTTGGTGTATTCAAAATGATCACAATGGAGTAATTTTTGTTTCCTAACTTGAAGCAGTAATACTTGGCTGGCCTGTCCCCAGATACCTAAAGGTCTTGGTAATGGGAACATCCTTAAATATTATAATTTTAGATATGTGCTATAGTTAGGCCAATGGCATGTGTAGGGAAATATCTTCCTTCCAGAGTTTCCTGGTTCACTAAACAAATGGCACCTCAGAGTCATTAGGAAGTTAATCCCAATAACACACACAAACATGACATTATTACTGACACATGATGGGAGTGGCCAGTTGTCTGATTGATGGGGGATGTTGTGGCAAATATTGCATCTGTTTCATTCCGGGGCAGCGGTAAGTTACATATATTTCCTTCACAGCAAGAAGTACAGACCTAAAAGAAAAAAAGAAAACTAAAGGTGAGAAGACATCAGGATGATGTGAGAGGCAGAGATTTCTAGAAAGAACAGTTCAACTCACAGAAAAGATCATTTAAATCCCAAAATGAGCAGCAAGGGAAACGTTCTGGAAAGGAAATGACCAGCCCTCCTTTGGTTGCATATGATAACATCAGCACAGAGAAAGAACTTTAGTTATAGACCTTATGGGATCCAGGTTCTAACACTGATTATGATATAACTTTTATGTTGGTGTAAGCTCATTGTCTCCATCAGTACAATGGAGATGTGTATGCTTCGACTTTACTTCTCTCAGAGGGGTGTTACACATACCAGTCACTCTCAATTTGTCTTGAGACGTTGAAGGGTGAAATGCTATTGGCCAAGGAACAATTTTGCCCAGATTTTTCAGGTCCCAAAATTAAACTTATATCAGAATTAGCCAGCTAATTACTTCCATCCCATCCTCTGGGCTCAAGTTGGAAGGAAAGATGTCCCTTGACTATTACTTAATTCCTGCTTTGTATTATTTTCTCCTTGTCCAGGCATGAGTAATCACCCTCTCTAGTTACCTATCAATGGAGGATATGTTAGGGATATGCTTGAGATTTTGAATGTCAGACTCAGTTAATATGTTGGTTAATTTTTATTGAACTTTGTCCTTCCTTCCTTTCTCTTTCTTTCTTTTTCTTTCTTTCTCTCCTTTCCTTTCTCTTTCTTTTCTTTTTCTTTCTCTCTTTCTCTCCTTTCTTTCTTTCTTTCCTTTTCCTTCCTTCCTTCCTCCCTCCCTTCTTTCCTTTTCCTTCCTTCCTTCCTTCCTTCCTCCCTCCCTCCCTTCTTTCCTTTCCCTTCCTTCCTTCCTTCCTTCCTTACTTCCTTCCTTCCTTCCTCCCTCCTTCCCTTCTTTCCCTTCCTTTCCCTTCCTTCCTTTCCTTTCCCTTCCTTCTTCCTTCCTTCCTTCCTTC
>NW_027187323.1:1839564-1861075 GCF_028583685.1 Petaurus breviceps papuanus
TTCCTTCCTTCCTTCCTTCCTTCCTTCCTTCCTTCCTTCCCTCCTTCCTTCCAGAGTCAGCCTCAGAGCCTTAGACTTTAAGTCTAGTCTCCGATATGTACAGATTGTATGACTAAGCAAGTCACTCAACCTCTGAGTGCTCTAAGCAACTCTTTACCTGAATTGGTAGAGGGAGTTTCCTCCTTTGAGAGGAGTGAAATATATAGCAATGAAAATGCAAATCTAATCCATATTCCTATTACAAAGGGAGAGAGAGAGATTTGGAAATGATGATTAAAAACCAAAACAAAATATATCAATGATATTTTCAAAGGCTTTCCTTAAAATGTTCCTGTGAGGTGTAAGACTATATTATCAGTTACACTTTACAAATAAAAAAGTTGAAGCTTGTAAGATGTAAGTATCTTGTCTACAGTTACAATAGAGGGGTCAGGATTAGGATTGGTCAGTGACTCAGAGAAGTAATTGGTAGAGGGAGAAGAGTATGATTGCTCCTTTTTTTTTTAAGATCTGAGGCATATCTGCTTATGGATAACAAATCCAGACACCCTACTACCAAGGCTGCCCCTTCCCTTTCTTTAAACACCCATTACATTGCCCTTCTGAGACTTTTCCATCTTCCTCTTGCTTTTAAGGCCACATTGGATGTTCGGTTTAACTTAAATTCGTTTGAGTGAAATGATAGAGGTAAGAGACTTGGGTAAGTAAAAATAGCACGGTATGTCCTGGATCCCATTACCTTCCTTAGGGAAAGCTCTAAATACCACCCCATCTACCCAGGGTGAATCCATGCAGCAGCACTAACCAAACTCAAGAGCTAGTGGGTACCTTCTCAAATAAACATTCCAAAGAGAGAAATGGGCCTCTCTTTTATCCAAAGCAACCGTCAAATATACTCTGTACTGAGTGCAAAGCCATCAAAAGTTACACTGGCTAGGAGTTTGTGCAAAGTTTTCCCTTTGCTCTTCCCCTCCTGCCCCAAAACCTAGTTATTATATTCCTCCTCAGAAAGAAGAGTTGCCAACCTAATAAGAACATTTATTTACTGGGTCTGTATTTTCAAGAATCTGAAGACACTGTTTGACAGCCCCTTGGCTTCCCTGGCTTCCTTCAAGTCCCAACTAAGTCACCTTCTGTAGATAGGCTTTCTAATTCTAGTGCCTTCCCTCTGTTAATCATTTCCTATTTATCCCGAATTTGGCTTGATTGTGCATATTTGTTTGCTTGTTGTAAGCACCATGAGGGCAGGGATAGTTAGTCTCCTGCCTTTTTTTGTACTTACAGTGCCTAGCACAGTTCCTGGAACATTTTAGGTGATTCATTAATGTTTACTGACTGCCTGACTGATGATAGTGCTCATTCTGGGTTCCCTTTTCACTTAATCTTAGAGTTTATAAGGGTAAAACTGGAGGAGGAAATGGCAAATCACTCCAGTATCTTTGCCAAGAAAACCCCAAATGGGGTCACAAGGAGTCAGACAACATTGGGAAAAAGAAAAAGAAAAAGACTGACCATATGAGGGTAAGCAGGAGAGTATACTCCCTTAAAGAGGGAGAATAAAGATAGTTTAAGGAAGTAGCAACTTAGTAGGCTCTGGGGAGTGAACTGTGGACAAAGGCAGGTCTATGACTTATTAGAATTCCATCTGATTTGTACCAATCACGTTCATTTGATCCCTGACCTTGTGTCCTTCTTGTTCTAAGTCTACACAGCCAGTAGATGAGCATTCTTCTAGAGGAACACAACGTTTGGTGACGGATATGCTGTTTCCAGTGGTTTCCATGATGTGTTGAGTGTAGCAGTATCTGGTCTCTGTTAAACAAATAAAACACTTTTTATTTGAGAGGGGAAAAGTCAACTCAACATACCTCAGAGTCAAAAGTCTTTTGCACACAAGACAATGGGGAGACAAACTTTCACCTCAGTGAAAGGACATTAATCACAACATGCATATACCAATACAAACATTATTTTATCTTTTAATTTTCAACATCTTGAAATTTTTATCCAATCACACTCACTTTCTATTTTTGTCAGCTTACCCTTGGGTACATGATGGCATTCTAAACAACATGGATCTGGGTCCCTTTCATAACCATAAGCTAAGAAAGATGTAATTTCCCCCTTTGTCAGGAGTAGGGACATCCTTCCTCTATTTTTTTTTTTTAATTTGAGTGGAGGGATAAGGTAGGAGTGTCTAGTGATAAGGATTTGCAAGGGGGTTGAAAATTCAATTCAAAGAATTTATTAAGAGCTTACTATGTTCAAGGTTTGAGTCAGCGTGGTATAACAGATAAATAAACTTACAAATTCATAGAGACCTGGGTTGAAATCCCACTTTTAAAACATAGTGACTGTATGGGGGTGGCTAGGTGGTGCAGTGAATAGGGCACCGGCCCTGGAGTCAGGAGGACCTGAGTTCAAATCCGGCCTCAGACACAACACAAAAACTAGCCTGTGACCTTGGGCAAGTCACTTAACCCCAGTTGCCCTCCAAAAAGAAAAAAAAGCATAGTGACTGTGAAACTTTGTTCCATAGCCTTTTATTTAACCTAGAAAACAATCTAAAATACGGGCTCTTAATTTTGTGTCATGGACACCATTAGCAGTCTGGTGAAATCCATGGACCTCTTCTCAAAGCAATGTTTTTAAATTCATAAAATAAAATACATATGATTACAAAGGAAACCAATTATATTGAACTATAGTTGTCAATTTTAAGAAAATTTTAAGAAAATTCATGACTACAAAATCTATCCACAGACTCCTTGAGGAGGTATTGGGAAATTTATATTGGTAAAAAGGAGTTTCCAATGAAATCATAGGGCCAGTCCCCCCAAAATGTTAAGGGCATTCTTTGAAAGCTAGGGAGTTCCAGTCATGTAATTTCATCAGAATAAAAATAAGCAGTCTGCAAACTCCTACCACTGATGAGTTTTTAACTATCATCTTAAGAAAATTGCCTGGAGCACTGAGAAGTTAATAGCAAAGCATTAGAGGCAGGATGGAAGCCCAGGTCTCCTTATTCACTATACCAGACTGGAGATACAAAGGCAGAAATGTAATATAGCCCCTAACCTCAAGAAGCTAGTGTTCTACTGGGAGATTTTTTTTTTGAGTCAACAAATATGCAAATACAAGACAATTTAAGAAGGGAGTGTTAATAACTAGTATTTTAACACATATTTGAGAAATATAGGGATAATGGAACAGGAATAACTTAGCCTGGGAAATTAGGTAACTATGGTCTTCCAGTACATCAAGTTCATAAAAGTTGGTCATTAGGAGGAATTTTCTTTAGGTACAAGAAAAACTCTTTTAACTATAAAGTTGCCTAGATGCTTATATGGCTTAAATAGTAAAACTGGGAAAAAAAATCAGTTCAGGTGTTTATTAAAAGATAAGGGAACATGTCAATCTAAGATGGGCCCAGTTCCATGATGCTTAACTCCCACTTAGACCTTCGCATGTTAAACAATGTTTTGTACCATGTCCTCTGGTCCTCCTATAACTCTAAGAAAAACGTATAATTTTCTCAATTTTGCAGATAAACATAATGAAACTGAGACACAAATTCAAATGCCCAACTACACAGAGCTACTACATGCTAGAGACAGGACTAGACCTCAAGTTTTCTGGATCCAGCATGCCTTCCTTTTAAACCATGGGGCCTCTCTGCATGAAGGCAGCATGATAAATTAGATAATCTTTTAATGTCTCTCCTGAGCCTGTAAGTCTGTGAAAACTCCAGGTATTGTGAAACATCATGGAAATGTTTAAATGTAATTTAAAAACTAAAGAAAGATGACTGTTTCCTAGCATAATTCTAGAAGACCTCCAGGCAGTGTCCTACTTTCTAGGCCTCAGTCTTCAGGTCTAAAAAATAGTAAATAATTCTTAAGAGGTATCATTGTACCATTTCTCCACTCTACCTTGGATACACCTAGGAATACTTTATACATTTTAGGCATTCAATGGCTAATGCAGAATTATGACCTACTATGATGTTATTTATTGGGCAATAAAAAACCCCACCAGACTCCGTCATCATTTTGGCATCTTGTAACTTAAGAAGCAATAATATCTAGGGCAAGAGAGCTTGAGCATTTCAGGTGCTGGTTATGAGCCAACACAGACCACTTGTATGCATTTTTTTTGAAACCATGAAAATATAGGGATCTTAATAAGCTTTCTAGACATTTTCAATGAAGAAGTTCATGAATATTCTCTGGTTGAGTCAAATTACTTATAGAAACTTGCCAAAATATACCACAGTGCACATTTATAGTTACTACTTATCTAGGGTGACCCCATTTTTCAGCAACAGTTTAATGAGAACCAGCTCTAAGTAGCCTTATTTTCCTAATCTTTTAATGTCTAGGCTTACTGCATCATAGACTAAGAGCTAAAAGGGGTTGTCTAGCAATAATAACAACAATAATAAACAATAGCTATATTAATATAATAATACAAATATAAATAATATATAGTGCTTATAAGATATTACATATATAAATTTATATATAAAACAAATAATAATAATAATTAGTAGTAGTGATAGTTAACATTTATATAGTACTGTAAGGTTTACAAAGAGCTTTACATTTACATTTAAGGACTTGAAACCTAGAGGTCTAGAATGACTTGCCTAAGTGGCAGAGCCAAGATTCAAATTGAGGTCTTCTGACTGAAAATCCAGACCATTTTCTAGTGCACAAATGAAGTTCTTTTGAAGGAAGATGAGAGAACAGAGTTGCTACCAAAAGAAACTGGAAATTTAGTGACTGGATATTCTTGGCCCAAAGCCTTTACAGTATTTTATAAATACTGCTATGACCTGATCCCTTTTTGAAGAGGAGGGAGGCATCAGTTCCCTTTGAGACAGGGGGAAGGCAATCTTTCTCTTAGGCTATTATTTAGTGAACTGGGAATGATTTTATTGAATAGGCGCCACTGACCTGTAAGCATTAATACGTCTGCTAGAGGGGTCTGTGGACTATTCACTAGGATGGGTCCAAGTCAAGGTACTCTTCACAGAAGCTCTTGGCAATGACATAAACCTCCCATTCCTTTACCTCGATCAAGCCAATAAAAAAGGAATGATCTTATCTCCTACACTCACCTCATCAGGCCAAGGAAGGGGCCACATAACTAAAAGCAGCTGCCTAGGGTTTTACTGCTCCAAAGGCAAATATAAACTACTGTGATAAGATCTCATCCAGCATTCAGGTAAAACACTTTATGACTTCAAGTTTATAGATCAGATATGTTCTCCAAACAATGAATTATCCCAGTTTTAAAGTAGCTTTTGGTGACAATGATTTGTTCAATCTAGACATAACTTTCCCCTTACACCTTTCCACTCAGCAACAAGCAATTTAATTACCTTCTTGGTAAAATTATTCCATTGAATAAGATGCAATGAGGAATAAAAATATCTGCTGAGTTTACCCTTTGTAAGAGCAAAGACCCTGCTCAAAGAATAGAAAGGAACAGGTAAGTCTTTGTTGTTCAAATCCCCATCTGGGGAGATTCACTTATGAGTTTTGCAAGGATATATAATTTTTATTCAGGCTTTGCAAATTAAATCAATACAAATATGATGAAAAACAAACAAAAATCTGCATTGCTTCTACTATCATCAGGGCATCAGAGAGAAAGCTCACTCCTATGCAATTAGAACCCCAGTATTCATTCCACTCCTTCTCTCACCCAAATACTGGGCTTGGAAGTACATTCCTTCTTCTTCTGTTCCCAATGTGAAAGGAATCAACCAACCCTAATTCTTTGACAAAGCAATTTCCTTGCAAAACTCATTCAGACACTTGGTCTCAAAATTGTAGGTGGACTGTAATGTTGGTGAATACTGAACATCAGCTGCAGAACACTATTAACCATGTATTTTGATAGCCCATGAGTTAGTCTTGAATTTATGTAAGAAATGGGCTCCCTGATAAATCCAGGTAAAAGGGTTTCAAAGGCTTTGTTCTAAAGATAACAGGTGGATTTGAATTTCTACTTGGTTAGTTTTTGGCCACTAAAATCCCATATTCTTGTAAATACATAATATTCCCACAGGTTGTGAAACAAAAATCGCTCGCTATGAGCTTCGCAGAAATTGTACCAAAAGCAGATTCAGGAAAGATTGTTCAATGAATTATTTATTGAAAAAACCAGAAACATGATTTTCATTGAGCCTTTACACATATGTACAGAGACATCACGTTCCCATTAATGTTCATATCCAAGTTCTGAAATGGAAAACCATCGAAGGCCATGATGCTTAGCCATTGTGTGGCAGGTAGTAATATAGGTTTCTTCTGATCATTAACATTCAGCTCTTCATAACGAGGATCTTTGTTTTTATGCCACTTGGCTTATGCAGTATGGACAACATTATTCTAAAAAATGAATGAATCATATTCAAAAAGGTTTCTTGCAAATTGGTTGAGTATGCACATTGCTTTCCCCCACAGAACTATGATATTTTAATTCTTTAGGAATATATTCATTAATTGAAGAGATGTAGAGGGGAAAACTCCATTTGAAAGATAAGAAACAAAAGGGAGATATGTTTTGAAAGTGTTACAATGAGTGACTAAAAAAAAAGAACACTGAAATAGTCTTTTCTTGGTACATCTACAATCAATTTATGCAGCTCAAAGTGGAAGATAAATAAAACATTTTACATTACTATTTGTTCTTCCTCTCCCTTCCTCTTCTTCTATATGGGCTTTCTTTCATTTACAGGACACAGCCAGGTTAAGTGACTTGCCTGTGGTGACACAGCATACACATATCACAAGTGGGAATTAAAGCCAATCTTCCTGACTTCCAGGCTAGTTCTCCATCGGATCCCTCATACAGATCCTCATACTGTCTCCCCTGTTTTGTTATCTCAGATGGTCTCATTATCACATTTTAAAAGCAAAGAGAAGTTCAAGGTAACAGAAAACTGAAAAGGAAAAGGAGGAACCCAAATCAGTTGTCAAATGAGCTACTTTATTTGAAAACTACTGAGTACACTGGCTTGCATATAATACATGCTTAATAAATCCCCCTTGACTATTTGTTTCTGGGAATTATCACATACTCTCTTGGTCTTTGAAAGACAAGAATTTGTTTTTTTCCATTCTTGGCCTCAGGTCCTTCTTACTATTACTTTTTGAGTTTTGTCCAGGGCCCAACCTCTCCACTCCTTTTCCCCTCTGAGCCACAGCTAAGGTCCCCTGGCACACTAGGCTGGAAGTGCTCTTGCCCCCTGAGAACCCTCCAGTGGCTATGATCTTCAGTTCTCTCCTCTGACCTAGAACCAAGACCAAGAACTCAGCTGTCCTGTAAGTGCCAGCAGCTTGCTGTTTCTGCACTCACTGGGCCTGTGCTGATTCCTTCTCACCCAGGACCACATCTCAGCAGCACAGCTGGGCCTGGCATCCCTTATCAGCAGAGATTCCCTCAATCTTCCCCAGCTCAGACCCTCTGACTACTCACCCTGTCTGGGCGGTGAAGCTTCCTATGGCTGAAGTTGAAGCTACCTCCCAAGCCAGCTAGCCCCAGCGCTTAAGGCTGGTTGTTTCAGTGGGGCCACCCTGGAGGTGCTTACACTTCACTCTGGCTGAACCTCCATCCCAAGATCTTTCTTCAGATCTTCTCCAATTGTCCCAGAAGAACCACTGTTCTACCTCAACTCTTGTTTATTTTTGCCCTGCTACATTCACACGGAGGTGCTATTTTGTGTTGTTTGTGGAGGGAATCTGTAGAGCTTGGAATTTTCTGACCTACTCCACCATCTTCCCAGAATCGTCTCTCTACTAGTTGTATCTTATCTCATTCAATGGAATAATCTTACCAAGAAGTTAATTAAGTAACTTAATTAAATAATTCAGCAACCTGAATTCTTGGTTATTTCGGGAAGGAAATCTAGCAAGACACCTTTCCACCTCTTTCTTCATAGTCAATTTCTTTTTTTTTTAATAAGCTAAAATAGGTATCTTTTAAAATTCTAGTTAAAATCCTCTCCTAAAAGCTAATAAAAGATGAATCTAAAGTTTATTTTTTTCCCCCACCACTGGTTCCCAAAGAAACTGTTAAAAGATTTGACTTTCAAATCAATAAGACTAACTTGCTGAGGCAGTCATAGATTGCTCACTCATGTAAGTAAGAAATTCCCCATGGCAGATATTAAAAAGTAAAAATTAACTGTTAGGGGATTTGACTAAATAACAACTACTTTATTATTTATTGCTATTCTCAGCCTCTCCTATGAGAGCTGCAAAACAGACATTTTATTTTTTCATTGACTTGTAAAAAAAAACCCCAAACAACCCACAAACTTCAATTAAGGAAAGAGTCAACAAGCATTTACTAGGTACTCACTATGAGTTGAGTCCTATGCTAAGACTTTGACTTACAAAGTAAGACAAAAAACAGTCCCGGCCTTTAAGAAGCAATCATTCTAAAGGACAGACAGCATGCAAAAAACTCTATACATATACAAAATATGCAGTGTAAATGGAAAGTAGTCTCAGAAAAAAGGAACTATAGGTAGAGGATGGGGAGATAGACCAGTAAAGGCCTCCTCACTTAAGGAAATTATTTTGAAAAATAAAAGGATTAAAAATCATAAAGCAAAAATAGGTTTGTCACTAAGAACTATGTGTGTATGTGTGTGTGTGTGTGACCTGATTAAGCTGGCAAAAAGAGGCATTGTGGAAAGTACACAGGTCTGGTAGTCATGAGACTAGGTTTCTACCAGCTGTAGCTTTGATCAAGTCACTTAATCTCTTTAATTGTCTCCAGTTTCCTCATCTATAAAATGTTTGAGGAGAGGAGAAGAGTCTGAACTAGATGAGTTCTCCCTTTAAACCTAAATAATCCTAGGGAATGTGGAGGTTGGGGATAGAGTGTGATTCCTATTGAAAAGAGTAGACAACTGTATAATTGGAAAACCCAGTTCTAGAAAACAGCATCCAAGGGAGATAGTCATGCTAAGGGAAAGTGTGAAACATTTCAGGATAAACAATGCATAGAGGAATGGATTCCAAACCCTGACAGCCTGAAGGTCCATTAAAAAAAATAATACCCCAATTGGTAAAAACCTAAAACTTTAGCCAAAAATAAATTGCTGGAAAAACTCTTACTGAAAAGTATTTCCAAGCGTGGGATGCTTCAGCCCCTGTTCTTCTGACCACAACAGATTAAGATGCGGTCCAAAGAACTGGTCAGTTTGCATTGCTGCAATCTGTCATCACATCCCTGAAGTACCAGGTGTGTAGTCACATCCCATTCTGCCATGGTTGCATGAACACACCCACTGTGAAAGCTTTTGTAGTTAATCATTCTGCACTTAGGGTTTGGGGATTTTTTTCCCCCTGGAGGTAATTAGCCATTAGACTTACTAAAAGACATTTTTCATGTCAAGGGGTCAATGGCTTCCAGGAAGGGAGGAGGGTGGGGGCAGTAAGGGAATGAGAAAAAGGAGACTAATTTGGCTCAACAAAGAATGAAAAAAATGGCATATCTTGGATTATCAGTTATTGAAAACAAGTTGAACATCAGGCCATTTCTGAATGGCAAAACAACTGAATATAGGCCATTTGAGTCTGGGAGCCAAGATTACTGATCTACTCATTCTGCTTGACTCTCTTTACACACAAAATAAGGAAAGAGCAAAGAGGCTGAATGAAAAAAGAAATTTTGTCCTCTTAGAATGTATTTTTGTTTGTAATTTTTTTTGGCACTCTAAAATTAAACTCATGTAATTTTAAATTATAGATTCGCTTTCTAATGGTATATATGAATTTCATCATAAATAGGGAAATGAATGCCTCAGACAATTTATCTATGTAGATGAAGGGATACTGCATGGTATTGTTGATCAAGTACTGGACTTGGAATCTGGAACACTGGGCTCAAATCCTGCCTCTGGTACTTAATAGCTGTATGACCTTCAACAAGTCCCTTAACTTCTCTGCGCCTGTTTCTTCATCTGTTACATGAGCAGGTTGGATCTGATAGCCTCAAGGTCCCTTCCAGCACTAAATATATGATCCTGTTGTTTGTGCGTTTATTTTCATTTTTCATTCTTTTTAAAAAATTCATTCATTCATTCATTTTTCATTCTTTTGAAAATGTTGTGAAGGTACAGTTCTTGTAAACTTATCTTAGGCAACTAGGACAAGAAGAATTTTTCTTTAAAATCATATTGATTTGGGAGCACGAAAGAGAGCTCTGCATTCACAACCTGGATCATAAAAAAAACCGGAGCAGGACTGATGACTGCTAGTCAGGCAAACTGGTCAACCACAAATGTAAACAATGAAAGTGAACTATGAGCGGCCAGGTCACAGCCAGGCTAGGGCCACACTGGGGCATCAGAGGTCCAATGACAGATTCACTAGTATTCCTGCCACCACTGCTGAGAGCTTCAGGCTACAAGCTAATTATGCTTATCCACTTACTTCTTCAGAGCTTATCACAATCATACTGAGGCCCTCCAACAAAGATAAGACAGTGAAAGAGGATGATTTCACACCAGAGGGAAATATTCTCTCAAACTTTCAGCACCTATTTAAAAATAAAAGATTACCCCAAAACTAAATCTGATAGAATAATTACTGATTAAATCTTAACCACATCCTCCCTACATTAATGAGAATTTGTTCATTAATACTGAACAAAGTCTTATCAGCCTGTGAGGGGGTAGAGTGTGTTTAAATGGGAAACAAATGAAGATCTGGCTGCTAAGGATGGTTATTTTCTGCTGTCTTTGAATCTTTAGAAAATGTGAGTGCATCTCATGACAAATAGCTATCTGATTCAAGAGCCCATAGGAATACAAAGTAATCCCTGATTATCCAGGTACTAACATACAGTATTTCTTTCAGGCTTGAGTTCTTCCTCCCCGTTCTTTGCTCTGTGTGTTTAAATCTCTAACTGAAAGTGAATAGGGGGTACTGAAAGATGGCCTTCGTTTCATGAATGATGAAATATTCATATCTTGTTTCCAACACTGGTAAAAGATTTGCAGGGGGAAGATAACATAAGTATCCACTAAAATAAAGTTTTGTGCCCTTCCCTTTATTGCAGTTACTACATTCTCCCTGGCCCTCATCACTACATGTAATCAAGAAATAATTGACAGTTGTGAGGACTTTAGTACTGTCTATGTGATGGCAACTACTAGAATGAAAAACTGGTGGAACTTATTGGTGTAGTGATGCATAACATTAATCCAATTACCAGAGAGGCTAAGGTGGGTGCTTCTTTTGAGCCTAGGGGGTTCTGAGCTGCAGTGGGTGATGCCCAGCAGTTGTCCACCTGATAATAATAAAATAAGCCAACAAGATCAGGGGACCACCAGCTTGTGAAAGGAAGGGGGAGAACTAGCCCAGGTCAGAAACAGACCAGGTCAAAACTTCTATGACAATTAGTATTAAAGCTATGCTTATGAGTAGCCCCTGTATTTCCAATCTGGGAGAAATAAGGAGACCCAATCTTTCAAAAAATGGTGGATCTGGTGTATTTACTCATTTCAATAACCAAATCCAATATTCAATAACCAAGTCCAATCAATAGGAAAGCTAATATAAATAGAATGGGAGTAGACCAATTATTTCATTGATATGCAGAGCTTCCAATGAGAAAACTCCCTCTTCCAATGCAGATCAGCACTTTTTCTGTTTTAGTTACCCGAAGCAATGAGAGATTAAATACCTTGTTTAGGACCACAGCTAGTCTCTCAGAGGCAAAAGTTGACCCTTGAATTCCTGAATCTAAGAATTATTTCTTATCCACTCTGCCTGAAAAATCAGTCATTAAAATGTCCCTATGATTATCACTCTTCCACCCCTCTCCTTCTACCCTCCCCAAAAGAATCAACCAATTATTGGCTGAATGGCTTTCTCAGTAGCCAACTGCTTTTTCTGGTTGAAGAAAGGAGATGTAAATGAGGTCATCTTCTTCCCAGTTGGGGTATCTAGGTCAGCCTTTAATGCACCAAACTGGCATCTATCCCTTACCCTTTAACTAAAGCAGCTTTAAATTTAGAGCCTTAATGCATCAAGTATATTAAACGTCCCAGCATCCTCATGAAATCACAGGACAGAAATGCCCAGCTACGTAACTGATGAATGGAACCTTTATATGAACATCAATGCACAATTTGCATGGAGGCATTTGCTACACAGTGATTAATGCTGTAAATATTAGAGTGACAGATAGCATCCAATAGCTAGCCATTCTATTTTTGGCTCTGCCTTTGCCTTGATCTAAGACTTTCAGAGCATCACTTAACCCCTTCTGTGCCTCATTGACCATTTGCAAAATGGAGGTAACACTGTTTCCAATATTTGTGGTTCAACTTATGCCTCTGCAAGTCACAGATGAAAGGTATAATAAATGAGTGATGGGATTAAAGCTGCTTCTAACAGCTGCAGGAAGGAAGGGCAGATGAGAAGTGCAAACACATCTCTTTAACATTTTTTCTGTACCTACACTGAATCCAAATCAGAGGCTTTGCCTGCAAGAAACCAGCCCTTATGAACCCATTTTCCTACTGGGAGTTTTACCTCGAGGACAGTAGATATCTGGAGCCCATCGGTTGCATTCATAATTGTCTGCTGCCTTTTCACAGGTGAAACACTTAAATCCACCAGGATATGGGGTGGCTACAACAAAGACCAAGAAAAAAGATTAATATTTTTGGATGTGTGTGGAATCAAGCTTTATCTAGTTGGTAATGTTTTTTTTTTTCCAAAGTAATGCCAAGCTTTTCAGTATTTGCCATTTTTATAACAGTCTTTATGGATTCTTTTCTCTAAGAAGGGAAGAGCATTCATTTATGGCCAATCCTTGCCCACGCCAGAGAATCTTATTTGTGTGGCCTTTATAGACAGAAGGTATGCTAGGCATTCAGGAACACGCTTAGGAGCCTTTGGGGAGATCCACATTTTTCTGAAGAAATTTGAAGAAGAATATGAAACTTTCTAGACCCTCCTAATGCTCAGTTCTATCCCTCCCAAGAGAACACAGAGAACATCACTAATTCCAGGAAGTTTTCTTCAGTCTATGCTACAAATTTCTTCACCCCATATACCTCCATCAGGCTTCCTGAAGGGAGCTTTTAATTGTATCATGTAGCTTTTAAACATAAGCTTTTGGAGGACAGGTATTATACTGTGGCCTCAGCACACCAGAACTTTGAATAATCTTTCATCAGTAAAGGTTTACAGTAGGACTGTCTACCACAAGGCTCCCTTTCCTTTCCACAAAAGTAGTTTTATTTACTGCTAAGATTGTCAACAGCCACTAGATCATGACTGAAGAGCTTTGAATTCCATGAAACCGAACTCCACCATTTTCCCCCTCTTGAAATTTTGGAAGGTATTCTTAACCTTTGTGTATGAGTCATAGATCCCTTTGGCAGCTTGAGTGAAGCCAATAGACTCCTCAGAATAATGCTTTAAAATGCATAAAATAAAATATATAAGATTGCAAAGGAAGTCAATTATTTTGTAATGTTAGTTATCTATATCTATACCTACAACTACAACCTCTATATACCTATAGATATAGATTTATCTATCTCTATATACATACAGGGATATCTATAAATATAGTTGTGTGTGTGTATACAGATCTATAATCTTTCTATTTAGAAACAAGTTCCTGGGTAGTTAGAACTCTACATTTGGTTTTAGAGAGGCCTGAGTTCAGGTCAGTTTTAGTTGTTGGACCTTGAGCAAGATGCTCTCAGGCTCAGTTCCCTTATCTGTCGAATGGAGATGGCATTATTTATACTCCCAAACTCACAGGATTGTTCTGAGATCAAAGGAGAAGACATGTGAAAAGTCTCGGTCATGTTAAAGCACTATATAAATGTAATTTCCCCACAAATTCCCCAGAGTAATTGAAAGTTGCAAACTCTAGAAATACTGCAGCTACAGCGAGCTATTGTCCTCCTTTGCAGATGGCTGAGTCATACTCCTGAAATAATCATCCTCCTGTAAATTACTTTGCCCACATGGAACCAATTAAGAACGTTATTGACCATAAATGAAGGAGGAGGCGGCTGCTAAAAGCCAATGTTATGAGCCAGATATAACAGATTTTCACCTTGCCCAGAGTAACTATCCATTCAAGCACAGAATTGACTGTGAAGACATCTGATAGGATTAAAAAGTGTAAAAAGGAATAACACAACACTAACAAAAGCGTTTCATGCAAACCTCCTGGCTGGTTTATTGCTCAGTGTACCTGCTAACCATTTGCTAACTCTCGCCATTTTTTTTTTTTGATCCAGTATCCTTCAATGAACTTTTCCCAAGCACAGGATGGATATCACTTGTTGAATTTGCCATTTTCAGATTCGTGTTGGACTAGATGGCCTCTGAGGGCCCTCCAAAACTCTAAAATTCTGTGAACTTTGAAAGGTCCATGATTTTATCATATTCATGCTCCCTCCATAAAGAGATTGCAATTTCTCCTTGTGTCAGTTGGCTGGCTGTAGTTGAAAAATCCATCACCTGGAGGCCAAGCTTCTGGTTGTGCATCTCTGAACTCTGAGGTGGGTTCTCAGACAACAGACATAGATTCCATTGCCAGGCCTGAACTTGAAGTCTTGCCAGCTCAGGACGACAGGTCAGAGCTTGTGATGCATTTGCATAGTCTTCAAGAACTCCCTGTTACCTGGAGCCAAGTTGAAGCCTTAGAGGGGGGATAGCAGGACTTGGAAAACTACAATTTCAAGGTGATGATAATAAGAAAAGATAACAATTCTCTCCACAAGGGCAGGTGATTTCAACTAATTTGATTTAAAAAAGATTATTTTGTGTATCTCTGCATATACAATTTATATTTTCTCTATTAGTCTCTTATTTAAGAGGTGGTTAATACTTTAAAATAGAAGAGATCATTCCTTATGGACAAGTCCACACTGGAAAAATTTATAACATAGAGGTTTTCAAATTCATATAATACATAGGCTTTTGAAATTCACAGAGGACCTTCTATTTTATGTACTATCTGAAAAGTGCAAAGCACAGCACCCCTTACCGAATAATCATTCTATAAATATGAGTTGGGTTTAATTGAATCAAAAGAAAAATGAAAGAAAGAATCTTGGGAATGTGCACTAATTTTAGAAATTAAAAAAAAAAGTTCTGCTGTCCAAGCTTAAATAAAAACCACAAAGTACAGATGATCCTAAAGGACACAGGATCTTTAACATTCTGCTTATGTAATCTAAAGAGGAACTAAGAAGGAGTTTTGAAAAATATGTAAATGACATGTCAAGGGACAGCATTCCTCTCCAAGTGATCATCACACGCGCCAAGCTTTATGACTGCAACCTAGCCATACCACTTCAATCGGCATGATAAATTCACTAGGACATCCAATTTTATCTGTCTGTCACTGCAGCAAGTGAAAGGCCGGCTGGAATGTTGGATTAGGTACTCCTGGACCCTTTCCCACTCAAGAGATAAATTGAGAACTTTGAATGAAGATTGAAGATCCAAGTGCACTGAGAATAAACGTATCGAATACCTGGCCATTAATAAAGAGCTGCACACATGCATGTGGGTTATTTAATGGAATCTTAACCTCTGGATTCTCTCAGCAAAACTCTGGTAACACATTAGATTAAATTAAATGGATTTTCCAGATGCTGTCATCTTTTGCCTCAGCAGGCATAAGCTCTGAAAGTAATACAACCTCAGCAGAAATTCAAAGAGGAAAGTGAGCTGAGAAACTCTATAGGGAAAAGGATCTATGCTCAGAGCTCTTATCTCTGATTGTATTAAGTTAAGCAATAGATGTGTACATTGTGAACATGACGTGGTAATTGACCAGATGAGCTCCTTTTGAATATTTTTACATTATAGCTTTACATTATAATATTATAAATTTCCACGAGGCACACTGGATTTTCCATAGCTATAATTCAAAACCTACTCGTTGGTTTAATTATTACTTGCTGTTGATAGTACCAATTATCAAAACAAAGAGACTATTCCATCCTCTCCACTAACCTCTCTTCTATGCCTCATGATGGATTTGTAGGTATCCTAAGTCACCAGTTCTAGACCATTGCAGACAAAATGGCTAAACCCTTCCCTTAGAAAGGATTTTGATGAAAATAAATTCTACCTTTGGCCCCCTACATGAACAACTGTCTTCTGTAATGTGCTAACTGATACTACATCTGATAAAAGAGGGGAAAAAAGGAGAAGGAAAGAGGCTGCTAAGAGATATACCCTGTTTTCTCTTTTGTTACTTCAAAGCAATAGCGGAGCAAGGAGAGTTTCAAATCGTTGTTGCCACAGCTGTGAATGAATCTAATTTGGCTCTTGATCACAGAGTTCATAAGCTTAGTACTCAGTATTTCAGGGCAGAAGTCCTTGGTCCCTCAAGAGAAGGTGATTATAAAACAAGAAAAGAAACTCCAGAGTGCCCAGTTACTTCCTGTAACATTATCTTCCCATTAACTCCCGTGGTCAGCAATGGTTCAACCTGCCATAATTCATTTGTAAGGCTTTGGAAAAGATTCAGGCTTTGTTTTGAATCTCTTGGAATTTCTAACTGGGCAATGGACAAAGGACTTTAGTTACCGAAAACTGCTGAAAAAAAAATGAAACCTTATTTTTAAACATACTGATGTGGAAAGTATATACACTTTAAAAAAATTCTTACAAAAATTTATTTCCATATTTCTTAGAACCAGGATGTAAACAGCAAAATGAAAGAAATCTAATCCCTGCCTATTCTCCTCTTTATATATCTGCCAAAAAGAAAAGAAATAGTCAACTTAATTTTAATAATATCTACATTTTTCTGATAGAATGAAGGCTATTGAAAACTTTAATGAAAACCTTTCACTCTAGAAGTCTTATATAGGTTTGTGAATACATTCTATTGGCCCTGTGCCTCATGATGATGATGAAATAAAAGTAAGCATCATGCTGGGGTCAATTCTGTCATGTGCATGCTCAGAAGGGAGGTTTTAACATTCACCCAGAGAAAAATCAGGCATTCTGAGAAAAGCTTTCTCTTCCAAGGAAAGAAACGGAAAATAGCTATGGTCATTTAAAACATCAAATCATCCATCATTTATTCAATCAATCGATAAACATATATTAAATTCCTACTTTGTGTCAGATACTGTGCCAAGTGCCATTGGGTTTGACAACCAAAAAAGTAGTTTTCTTGGGCAGCTAAGTGGTACAGTAGATAGAATGTTGGGCCTGATGTCAGGAAAATTCATTTTTGGAAATTAAAATCTAGCCCCAGGTTCTTAGCATCTGTGTGACCCTGGGCAAGTCACTTAACCCTGTCTGCCTCAGTTTCCTCAGCTATAATGTGAGCTGGAGAAGGAAGTGGAAAATCACTCCAGTATCTTTGCCAAGAAAACCACAAATGGGGTTATAAAGAGTTGAATATGACTGAAACTGCTAAATAAGTAGTTTCTTTGCTCTTAACATATAAGCTCCTCTTTTGAAATATTTTGTTAGACCAAGCTTTATCATTTTGAATAAGAAAATACAAAAATCAAACAATCCAACAAATTATATATTAGAATGTTATTTTATAATAGTCTCAAAACTCTGAAAGCCACATTTGTTTGTTTATTTATAAAGCCTCAGAAAACCTGGAAATCAGAGAATTAAGAGCTATGAAGATAGCAATAAGGTAGAGGTGACATTTAGAAAGCACTATGAGAGTTAGGAAGCCTTTGTATGTCTGTTTTGATTTGATCTCACAACCACTCTATGAGCTTGGTGTTATAATTAACCCTTCTTTACAGATGAGAAAACCGAGGCTTAAAGAGGGTAAGTGATTTGCCCAGGGTCACACAGCTAGCAAGCATTTTAGGTGGTATTTGAACTTAGACCTTCCTGACTCCAATTCCAGATTCCAGCCATCTAAATACCCTGGGAGAAGCTCTGGGCCAGTAAAATTCCAAACCTTTTCTTTCCAAAATTGCACAATCTTTGAAGAATCAAAATCAAAGGTGAACAAAAAGACAATGAAGAGACTCATAGTGGGCATAAGTAGGCCTTAGCACATTACCAATATTGTCTTATAAGCAAAGAATGATACCCTGGCATCCATGGAATATTAAAAGATCAATTATGAGGCCTCTAGTATATTGAGTAGATCCTCTATATAGGACTTATGAAAGTGGCACAAGAGGAGAAGACAAGAATCGTTGCCCCCTGCTTCAGTGGAGAGAACCTCAAATCAGTAGGATCATGGATCCATCAAAGCATTGAAGTTCCCTTCCAATACTGATCTCACTTATTAATATCTGGCAACTGTGCAATGCTTGTGAAAAATAGATCTACACTGAACTAACTCTGATCCAGTTCTCAGCAAAAACCATGCAATTGCCCCACTGAGGAGACTGACGTTAACATTGTTCCTCTTGATCAAATTTAACATCTCTTGTTATGGAATTCTGGTTGAGTGGTTGTCCGCATGGAGAATGGGTTAATTTCACTTGCTGACTAAATCTATACCTATAAAATGGAGAATTAGGGAAATTCTAAAAAATAGCTAAAAATCAAAATGAAAGGCATTATGGTATAATTGATAGACCATAGGATTCAAAGTCAAGGAGACCTGGGATTCAAATACCACCTCAGACACTTCACTAGCTTTGTGACCTTGGGTCAGTCACTTAACCTTTCTGTGTCTCATTTCATTCACCTGTAAAATGAGAGAATTAGATTTAATAGCTTTCAGAACTTAGCATTCTGCCTGGAGCATAGTAGGTACTTAGAAAATGCTCATTGGGGGCAGCTAGGTAGCACTCAAGTCAGGATGACCTGAGTTCAAATGTAGCCTCTGACTAGACACGACACCAGCTGTGTGACCCTGGGCAAGTCACTTAACCCCAATTGCGAAGAAGGAAGAAAAGAAGAAGAAGGAGAAGAAGGAGGAGGAGAAGAAGAAGGAGGAGGAGGAGGAGGAAGAGGAGGAGAAGGAGGAGGAGGAGGAGGAGGAGAAGAAGAAGAAGAAGAAGAAGAAGAAGAAGAAGAAGAAGAAGAAGAAGAAGAAGAAGAAGAAGAAGAAGAAGAAGAAGAAGAAGAAGAAAGAAGAAAGAAGTTCATTGCCTTCACTCTAAGATTCCACTTGGCTCTAAATGTATGATCCTATGAAAATAATCTATCTTTTGCATGAAACACAACTGTCAGAGTTAATATACAGAAAGCTGTTTAGAGATATAAGTAACAATCTAAAAATGTTTAAATGTACCTCTATCAAGTACAGAAATACATTTAAGACCATTTGGAAACCAAAGGGTAAAGACATCTTCAAAAGACGACTCCTATTAATGCCACTGTCACGGTGTCTAATTCATCGTTGACCAGGTGGGAACAGATTCTTCTGTCTTTTCTCTGGATTTCAAAATCATATCAGAGAAATTTTCAAGGGCATCACTTCTCACAGGTACCTCACACCAGGTTCACCATTTTATTTATTTATTTTTGCCTTGGGTTATTGTTGTTGTTGTTGAGTCTTTTCAGTTGGCTGGCACTTTGTGACCCCTTTGGGGATTTTCTTGGCAAAGATAATGACACAGTTTTGCCATTTTTTCTCCCCAGTTCATTTTATAGATGAGAAAACTGAAGCCAACAGGGTGAAGTGACGTGTTCAGGGTCACATAGCTAGTGTCTAAGGTTAACTTTGAACTCAGAGAGATGAGTCTTCTTGACCCTATGTCCAATGCTCTATCCCCTGTGCCACCTAGCTGCCCCCTTTAGGTTAGAGGTAGTTTTATATTTACACTCACGCTCTGTAAATCATTCTCCACACTTGGGCGATGTTGCCTGGGATAGATCATTGGGTTTGAAGTCATACATCATAGATTTAGAGCTGGAAGGTATGTTAAAGATCAAGCCTAAACCCTCTCATTTTCTACAAATAAGGAATCTGAGGCATAGATAGGTTAAGTGACTTGTTCAAGGTCAGACAGCTAGTAATCGCCTGGAGCAAGATTTGAATTCATGCTTTCCTGGCTCCAAGTCCAGCATTACACCACCTAGACAGGAAGATCCAGGCTTGCCTCTGGACCCAAATACTAGAAACGACCTTAGGGAAATTGCATAACCTGTTGCATCCTCATTTTCCACATTTGTAAAATGAGGGAAATGATAGAACCTACTTCACAGGGCTACTGTGAGGATCAAATGAAACATGGGGTGTAAAGTGCTTTTCAAAACTTAAAACACCCTATCAACAGGAACTTAGTATTTTCATCATTAGCGATTCATTCAAAAATTGATATGCCAACCAGCAAATGTTCAGGTCTCCTCAGAGAGTCTATGACTTGTAAGTGATTGAGGCAAAAGTGATTTAGGCTTTAAATTATTCAGATGACTGCTTCCTTCTCCTCTACTTTATATAGGTAGATATACAACCTTGGAGAAGATTTAGCCTGGGGCCAATGTATTAGAGTAGGCATCACTAAGCATGTCATGTTGCTACCCCTTCTCACTACTAAATCTGCATGTGCAAGTGTCAAAGTGTCTTTTATAAACACACACTCTGGGTAAAAAAATGAACTAAATGCTGAAGAAAACCCTGACCCACATCACTCCTTATTACAAGGCCTCATTGTATGTGTAACTGACCCTGAGCACTCCAGGCCTATGCTAGGTAAATACAAGTTCTAACAAGTCCTATTGAGCTGAAGAGTTTTCATGTACAGGCCAAACCCAGGACTATTTGTCTATTGTCTGAGGACCAGTTCGACTAAGTTTAAAGAGGTTCACACCATAAGGTAATGAATTTCTTTCATACACAATTAATGAAAATCATTTTAAACAATAAATGTCTGTGTTTTGCATAAATGGATTTCCCACCATATTGAAATAAATGGAACAAGAAAAGTATCATTATTTAGGTAAAAGGACAAAAGGTAGTCTGGAAAAAAGGAAACCTTTTCGCCATCTTCCTCTCCTCTAAGTGTGCTACTAAAATTACCAACCCTATAAAGCTAAGCAGGGTAGTTGGTATCCTGTACAATTAACTAATATGCTCCAGGCTGAATGAAATTGGATGAAAGAAGACAAAATGGTCTAGTATTTTTTGGACATTAACAGTGTACCTGGTACTGTGCAAAATGGAAGTGAAACAATTCCAACTCCCTCAGCTAACCATTTAAACTAAACCATCAAATTCAGATCTAAGTTACATTAAAAGAGGAATCATGGAAGTCCCTAAACATTTGAGATTTCAGAAAGCATTGACAAATGGAGAATGTGTTTAGAGTCAGGAAAGATAGCAATAGAAATAAATACACACACACAAACACACTCAACTTTCACCATGGGGGCAACAGAAAATAATGGTCACTAAAAAACAGAAATAAACTAAAGGGAACAGTCAGGGACTAAAAATGTAGGCTGAGTGAATGAATGATTAGGAAAGAAATCAGGGAGGGAGGGAGAAGAGGGAGAGAGGGAAGGAAGGAAGGAAGGAAGGAAGGAAGGAAGGAAGGAAGGAA
>NW_027187323.1:1861175-1951402 GCF_028583685.1 Petaurus breviceps papuanus
GAGGAAGGAAGGAAGGAAGGAAGGAAGGAAGGAAGGAAGGAAGGAAGGAAGGAAGGAAGGAAGGAAGGAAGGAAGGAAGGAAGGAAGGAAGGAAGGAAGGAAGGAAAAAGCAAACATCAAGCCTAGGCCCCAGTGAATACAAACACAAAAGTGAGACATCTCTGTCCTCCAGGAGCTTGTATTCTAGAAGACACAGCACCTACAGGAAAATAGTGGTCAAGGAAGGGAGTTTCATTCTGGGGAATCTTCACAAGGAAGATAAGTAGAGTCATAGAGCAGCCAACTTCTCAGTCCCTTTCTAGTATCATTGGTAGCACCAATTTGATCATTGCCTGCAGAGCAAGGAAGCATTGAAAGGGCAGTATAGTACACACATGGGACAGGAAGGAAGACAAAATTTTCCTGCTTGGTATGCCCTGGTTTCCTGATGGATGGCAGAATGGAATATTGAACATGATCTGCAACCAGCTAAGTAGAGTGATTTATATGAGTTCTCCCTTACCAAAAAGAACAGTTTATTCCTAGGTTATAAACTAAATGTGCAGGAACTGAAAGGATAGGGAAAAGATGGTAACAGGTATGAAGAAATCACTTATCTAAATATAATGAGAAATTAATGAAAACAAGGAAGTCTCCTGGTTTTAAAGGAATCAACTTCTTTAAATAAGATGGGACATAGCAGTCCACTTGACTAGAGGGTATTTCATAGCAGACTGATTATAGAGGAAATAGGGAAAATTAACTTAAATTTGATTTGCTTTAAAAACAATAACAACCATCTCAAAATGAGTTTGGCTTGTGGAAAAGTAAACCTCAAAAAATAAAGCCACTGTTGTATCACCAACTTAAACCAAGTAAAGTTTGCTTCACACTGAAGGCTGTCTTGTCCTGGCCACTTTTCAACATGTTTGCTACTTGAAAACAAGTGACATCCTCTCTCAAATGTAGGAAATGTGATCTTACTTGAAGGGTGGAGGTAGATAATGTCTTTCACTGTAAAGTCTCTGGACTGGGCAGCTTTCAGACAGTCGGCCAGAAGGCTGAGGAGGAGTGCCCAGGCCAGTGCAGGCCAAGGTTCCATTGCAGACTGGGGTCTCACTCATGCAGAGATCCTGGGATCAGGCGCTCCTTATTACTGGAGAGAAATTGCAACTGAAATATGAAGAAAGACATCCCATGAGCACACAGCTGCCAATACATCTCAATATCCAGTATGAAAAAAACACTGGAGACTTGGCTAAATTCCTGGCATTGGGTATAGAAAAAGAGGTTAGGAAGAGAAAAAGGACAGAGGGCACATGGGGGTGGGACAGAGAGAGGCAGAGGCCTTATAAGATGTAATTTTAGAGCACTTATAAAATTCCAACCCAAAATGTCTACTTAATCAGGACTACTAAGGTTCCCTTGATAGCCGTCACCTCTAAAATCCCATTGAGATTGTATCAGGAGAGATCGAATTTTCACGAAACCAGCTATTTCTACCAAGTAGGCCAGAAAACAGTTGCCAGAGTGAGACAACAATTAAGCAGGTAACTAAAGTTCAGAAAAGTTTGCTGGCTAATGGTATGGCCCTAGCACTGCCACTGGATTTTTGCTGAGTATCTCAGCAGTGGGAACTTAGATATAGGAGGCTTTTAGGCTAGGAAGAAAAGAAGCATGGTGCACATTGGTCCTCAAACCATGAATATGACACTAATCACAAGATTATCCTATTATTAGGACCCATTCTCATTTTTAGAAAGTGGGTCTAATAAAATTAGATCAAAGCAGAATGGAAAATTTAGGCAATTATCCATATGACAGTCAACAAACATTTTCATATAAAATGAGGACTTGAAGCAAGAGTATCTTTTCATGGCTTGACTTTACATCAAGTTTTGTTATGTAACAGTCCTACTGTCCCTTCCTTCCTTTCTGTTCTCAGACGACCTATTCCATTTGTTTGCCAATTGTCTAACCCATTAGGTTGGGAGCTACTTGAAGATAAGGACTGTCTTTTGCCTTTTTTTTTTTTTTTTTGCATTTCTAGCACTTAGCATAGTGCCTGGCATATAGGAGGTACTTACTAAATGTTTATTGACTTACTGAGTGACTTTCTAACAGTTCCTTTTACCTTTAATTTTCTCAGAGTCATTTTTGCTACTGTCCTTATCTATATCTGCCTAACCATAGCTTTGCCTCAAAAATGATGTCCTAGATTCTGCTTCTATCTTACTGAAATGGTCTCCTAACCATCAGTCTCACTGAATGTCACTTACCAATATGACATTCCCTGTTCAAAAACCTTCCATGGCTCCCCAGTGCTCATGTCCAAACTCCTAGCCTTTTTCAAATTATCTCTGACCCTCTGTTCTAGCCAAGCTAGCATCCTTATTGTCCTACAAATAAGTAAGTAGATAACTACTTTTGAAGATAAAAAATAAAATAACCCAAAATATTGTTGATCAGAAGTATCCCTTAGGAAAGACCAATCAGGGCAGACTCCTAGAGTCCCAGGCTTTGAGTCCCAGGCTTTTTAGAGTCCCAGGTTAGGAACTGGATTGAAATTGAACAAAATAACCAATTAAGTGGGAAAGAAGATGCTTCAGTCAACAGATTGCTAAAAGTCACCTAAGACTTATATGCAGGCAAAAAGTCAGCACACAAACTCCTGACCATCATGAAGGCAAAGAAGGGAATGCCCCCTATTCTACTTTTATACCTTCTTCTTAGGTGTTCTTTTAATGATTTCTTTTCCTCTTCAAGCCAATCCTGGCTATTCATTTTAATCAAATATATCACGGGTGTAAAAATTTAGGTGGAAGAGTCTGCAATATGATTTACTCTAGGGTCTTGTACCTTCAAACAGAAAGCCCTACACATCTAGGACTGTATCTCAAAGAGATCACAGAAGTGGGAAAAGGACTCATATGTACAAAATATTGATAGCAGCTCTTTTGTGCTGGCAAAGAATTGGAAATCAAGGGGATACCCATCAATTGGGGAATGGCTGAACAAGTTGTGGTATATGAATATAATGGAATACTATTGTGCTATAAGAAATGAGGAGCAGACAGACTTCATGATAACCTGGAGAGGCTTATATAAACTTATGCTGAGTGAGGGAAGCAGAACCAGGAGAACTTTGTACACAACTACAGACACTAACTTTGATAGACTTGGCTCTTCTTAGCAATGCAAGGACAACTCCAAAAGACTCATAATGGAAAGGGCTATCCACATCCAGAGAAAGAACTACAGTCTGAATGCGGATTGAAGCAAACTGCTTGCTCTCTCTCTTTTGTTTTATTTCGTCCCTTCTTCCTCCTTGTTCACTCCATTGTTTATAATCCTTCTTTGCAACTTGAATAATGTTTAATGTGAAGGTATTTGATTGCATGCCGCTATGGAGGGGAGGAGGGGAGAAATTTGGAACTCAAGGTGTTGTGGAACTGAATGTTGTAAACTAAAAGTAAATAAGTAATTTTTTTTTAAAAAAGAAAGCTACATCCTGTTGTGATAGTAATGGCAATTAAAGATTCCCCTGTATTGGCTTGGTTTTCAAATTGATTGTGTTAAAACCCAGAGCTTGTTAATCCCACCTGTGGGATGGACTTGTTGATGTGAAAAGAAAGTCCTGAATTGGGAGGAGCTGGTGAGGTAGATTTGGAGAGACACGAGAGAGGCAGAAGAACTTTTTGGAAGCAGCACCTCGTGGAGGCAGAGAGAGAGACTGAGAAGGATTGCTGGGGGACACTTTGAATCGCCCTGGACTTTTGAGACCTGTCCCCTGAGCTGCCAAGGACTGAGGAGACCTGGCTGTTTTGCTGGTACTTTGTCTGTCTGTTTTGATGTTGTTTTGCCAGATTTGTCCACTGGTGAAAGACAGTCCTGTTGTTGAAGAAGTCCTGGAACCTGGCTTTTGGTTAAGAAGCCCTGAGACTGTCCTGCAGACAGAGAGTGAATACTGTCCACTGGTGAAGGACAGTGCTGTTGTTGCAGGGGTCTGGAGACTGTCCTGCAGACAGAGTGAATACTGTCCACTGGTGAAAGACAGTCCTGTTGTTGAAGAAGTCCTGGAACCTGGCTGTTGGCTAAGAGCTCCTGAGACTGTCCTGCAGACAGAGAGTGAATACTGTCCACTGGTGAAGGACAGTGCTGTTGTTGCAGGGGTCTGGGAACCTTTCTGTTGGTTCAGAAGCCCTGAAGAAGGATTTTCTTGTTGTATGTTTACAGAAATCCTGGGAGAGGGTTTTGCTAATGTTTTCAGGGGTTCTAGGACTGTTCTACAGACAGAGGATGAATTAATGAAGGGACTGGCAATGTATCTTATGGCCTTGCTAAGCCTTGTCTCCCCAGGAACTAAGATTGCTGAGAACTTGCCTCATGTCAAGATGAAGAAAAGACTTCCATTTGGGTATTAAGTGCTGTGCTTAAACTTGATGTAACTCTGGGGTAGATTCAATTGTGATCCAGGGGTGGGGAACTTTTGACCTTTTTGTGTTCTATGGTTGAACAAGTGAATGTACTTTACTTATGTTTGGAAACTAATCTCCATTTGAGAAGAGGGGCTTTGTGGTGGACTAAATGAAGGTACAGCTTAGGGGTGGAGTAGTATTTAGAACAGGGACTTTGTAATTGATTGAATGATTAGAAGGTCCTGGGGTGGGGTAGTACTTGGAGATTATTTAATCACACTTAGTAAATGCTGTATTTTGAATGATGTCATGTTTTGACCTTCTCTGTTCTTGGTTTGTCACTGAATAAAATGGAGAGCACCTATGCTGGTATTTTGAACCTTGGGAAGTTGCCTTTCCTTGGTGTTACAGTACACCTGTCCACATCTCCTTTTCCCTCCAACAAAAAAACAAGGCCACCACTAATGCATTTGCAAGCACAGACCTTAAGTGCTATTTAATCTCAGAGGCAAAGTACAGAGCCAGTTTTTCTAGGATGACATTTTTCTGACATGAATTTTTCAAACACCTTGGGTTAAACAGGAATTCTATCTTTTAATTTTAAATATATATGATTTGTTGAAAAAAATTGAATCTCTAGGATCCAAACTCATTTTACTCATAAAGTTATTGCTTTTAAGAGAAAGATTTTTGTGCCGGAGTTCTTTCTCACCTTTTTTCTGGGCAAATAAGGAGTCACATTTTCCCACAATGAAACAGTGAAATAAATTTCCCCAAACATTAAAAGTTCTTTGAAACTGAACAGATTTAGCAAAGGTGTTCTTTCCTACTCTTTTAAATATTTTCTTGTTATCTACTTATCATCTACTTGACAAATGGTAGTTTGGGTAGATCTTACATGGCAAACCCTGGTCACAAAACTGTTTTAGAGAGAATGAATAGATAAGAGATCTCTCCCACATTATTACCTGGACTGAATTTTCCATCTCCCTTTTCCATGAGGAAAACAGGATGGGTGAGGCAATTTATTCATTTGACCCAAATAGGATCATATACACTTTCGCAATGCTTATAAAATACCATGAAGGTATACACAACACAATCATCAAGATATTGCTAGTAAAGGCAAAACAAATGGTGAGCAGCAATAAAAGGATTTGGAATTAGTCTAAATATAGTCATTAAAAGTGTGGTCTGCAAAGAAGTATGTTGTCTATGGATTTTTAGTGTCACCAGAACACTATGCTAGATGGAGTTCTAACCTCCAAATCTCACAACGGGGATTCTAGGGAAACTCAAATTACATAAATGATTTTCTGAGGGGTGCTTTGATATTTTCCCTCGAGGGACACTATATCTTTTGGGTATTCTAGACATTTTGAAACTTCTATTCAATTTCTGCTCTTGAATGCATATATTATTTGAGCTTATGCCACAAATCTTTCGTACTTCCTCACAAGCAGAACTGGAGATGGAGACTCTGATTTCCACAGTTCTCTGACTTTTCATTTGTTATTTATGAGCTTTTGCAAATCGAATGCTGCTCTGATAGATTTAATTTGTGCCCCAAATTACCTTTGCATGACTTACCCAACTGCTGACTTCATTCCTATTATGACTTGCTACATTCCTTTTCCACCCCATTCCCACCCCCCACCAAAAAAAAAAGTTCAAGGTCTATTTGGACTTCATTTTCATAGATAACTTCAAAACCAGAACACAGAATGTATTTATTCCAGATGTTATTTCACTTAATAGATGGTAAGAGCAAATCTCTCATGATTTCTGATTTTTCTTGGAAGTTAGGTGGCACAGTAGATAGAGCACAGGACCTGGAGTTCAAATCTATCCTCAGACATTTACTAGGTATGTAAACCTGGGCACATCAATAAGCACTGCATTCCTCAGTTTCCTCGTGTAAAACATGAAAATAATATCTTTGCCAAGAAAACCCCAAATGATCACAAAGAGTCAGACATGACTAAACAAAAATAAACAACAGAAAAATGTACCAGGCACTAAGCAATGGAGATTCAAAGAAAGGTCATTGAACTCAAGGAGCTCACATTCTAAAGGGTGAGATGACATGTGAGTAAGCAACTGGGCTTAGCAAGAAATATTCAGGGCGGCTAGGTGGCACAGTGAGTAAAACTCTGGCCCCGGAGTCAGGAGGACCCAAGTTCGGCTATGGCCTCAGACACAACACCCACACAATAAAAAAAAAACAAAACTAGCCATGTAACCTTGGGCAAGGTACTTAACCCCAATTGCCCTCCAAAAGGCAATATATATATTTCAGGGCAAGGTGGCACAGTGAGTAGTAGAGTGCTGGCCCTGGAATCAGGAGGACCTGAATTTGGATCCAGCCTCAGACACTTAACACACAAAAAAAAACAAAAACCCTATCTGTGTGACCTTGGGCAAGTTACTTAAACCCAAATGCCCTCCAAAAAAAAAAAAAAGAAATATTCAGAACTGACTGAAGGTAATAGGAGAGGGAAAGATACCAGCCATTGGGGAGAGGAGGAAACACTTCCCACAGAATGTAGCTCAGGAGCTGAGTTGAAGGAAGCCTAAGAATCTAAGAGGTGAAGAATGGGAGTGTTCCAAGCATGGAGGACAGCCTGAGTAAAGGGATAGAGAATGGAGGTAGGGTATCCAGTGCAAGGAACAGCATGTAGAACCCTGTCAGTGGATTGTAGAGAGTGGTGAGGGTGGGAGGGAGGGGATGGGGAGAAAACTGTAAATTGTGATGGAATATTATTGTACTATAAGAAATGACAAGCAGGATCATTTTAGAAAAACCTAGAAAAACTTGTAAAATGGAGTGAGCAGAACCAGGAAAGCAATGTACACGGTAACAACAATGTTGTTTGATGAAGAACTTAGGACTTAGTTATTCTCAGCAATACAATGATCTAAAATAACCCCAAAGGACTAATGATGAAGCATATTATCCACTTCCAGAGAAAGAACTGATATTGATTGAATACAGACTGAAGCATATTATTTTTCACTTGTTTTCTTTCATTCATTTTCTTTTGATTCTTCTTGTATAAAATGACTAATATGGAAATGTTTTACATGATTGTACACGTATAACCTGTATCTGAGTGCTTACTCTGGGTAGCAAGGGAGGAAGGACAGAATTTGGAATGCAAAACTTTTAAAAATGTGAAAAAATTGTTTTAACAAATGTTAAAAATAGTTTTAAAATGTAATTGGGGAAAAATACATACATATATATGTACATGTATAGAAACTTCTAAGGGTCTATGTGGTAAAGAGTTTTAAATGCCAAAGAGAGGATACTATATTTGATCCTGGAGGCCATTGGAAGTCACTTGAGCTTATTCAGTGGAATGTTACATGATCAGATCAATGTTTTTACAAAAACTATTTTGATGTGAGGATGTATTGTTGTGAGGAAAGAATGAAGGCAAGGAAACCAATTAGGAGGTTATTGCAATAATCCAGACAAATAATGAGGGATTAAAAGCCTGACTCAAGGTGGTAGCTGTTCGAGTTAAGAAAAGGGGATGGATAGGAGAGATATTGTAAAGATAGAAATAAGATTTGACAATGGAATGGATATATGAAGTGAATGAAAGTGAAGAGTCAAGGATGATGACAAGGTTGGGAGTCTGGGAGACTGGGAGGATAGTGTGGCCTCCAGGGAAGCTGAAAAGAGGGATGCGGGTGAGTGGAAAGTGGAATATTGTGAGTTCTGTTTTGGACATGTTGAATTTGAGATGCCCATGGGGCATCCAGACAGAGATATTTTTCAGACCACTGGCAATGCAGGATTAAAGTTCAGGAGGGGTATTAGAGATGAATAGATGCAAATTTTTAAATCATGTTCCCAGAAATGATCACTAAACCTATGAGATTATCAAAGAAGGGAAGACAGAAATGGAAAAGGGCCTAGCTCAGGGGTGGGGAGCCTGTGACCTCAAGGTCACTTGTGGTCCTCTAGGTTCTTGGGTGCAGTCTTTTGACTTACTCCAAGTTTTACAGAACAAATCCTTTTAAGGGGATTTGTTTTGTGAAGTTTGCATTCAGTCAAAGGGCCACACTTGAGGACCTAGAAGAACACAGGCTCCCCCCTCCTAGACTAGCTAAAGGGCCTCTGTTGGGCACATATATCCCCTAAGAGAAGGTACAAGGGCCAGGCATCTTTTTCCATCTTCCCCAAAGCAACAACTTCTATCTGTGCCAGCACAAGGCATCTTTACCTTTTGTTGCCTGCTTGATCTCCCAACCAGGTCTGGAGAACCTTCAGATCAAAGAGAACCAACTTTCCCTTTGACCTCAGGCCTTTCATCTCCTGCTCTGCCTGTTCCTTTAGGGAAAAGGAAAGTTGGGTGGGTGGGGAGATGACTCTGACACCCTTATTCTTTCACTCAGTCTCTCCCTGTCTCTGGCTTAGGCCCTACTGACTACAAATATGTCCGTGTCTCCTCTGTCCTAACAAAAACAAAAAAATCCTCACTTCACCCTTCTATCCCCATAACTATTATTCAGTATCTCTTCTACTTTTTGAGGCTAAACTCCTCAAAGAGGTCATCTATAATAGGAACTTCCACTTTCTCTCCTCTCATTCTCTTCATTACAATCCATTACAATCTGGCTTCTGTCATTATTCCACCAAAACTGCTCTCTCCAAAGACACTGATCATCTCTTAGTTGCCAAATCCAAAGGCCTTTTCTCAATCCTCATTCTCGTCAAGCTCTCTCGAGCCTCCGACCCTGCTCTTAATCCCCTTCTCCTGGCTGTTCTTTTCTCTCTAGGATTTCAGGACACCGCTCTTACTTGGTTCTCCTCTCACCTATCTGACTACTCCTTCCCATGGTTTATTTGCTAGATACTCCTTCTGATCATGCCCTATAACTGTCAGTGTCCCCAAAGGGCCATTCTGCAACCCTCTTCTCCCTCTGTACTAAATCACTTGGTTATCTCATCAACTCCTGTGGGTTTAATTACCGTTTCTGTGCTGATGACTCTCAAATCTATCCTCCTGTCCCAAACTTTCTGCTGACCTCCAATCTTACAGCTCTGTCTTTCAGACATCCCAAACTAGATGTCCAGTAGACACCTTAAACTCAAACGTCCAAAACAGAACTCATCATCTTTCCCTCTACACCCTCTCTCTGTTCCCTCTTCCCTATTACTGTGGAAGGCAACATCATCCTCCTAAGCCTTCATTATCACAACCTAGGAATTATCCTGAACTCCTCATTATCTCTCAACAACTACATCCAATCTCTTGCCAAGGCTAGTTGATTTCACCTTTGCAAAACGTCTCAAGGTCTCAAGTATGAGACTTTTCTCCTCTGACCCGGCCACATCTTGAACATAGGCCTTTATTACCTGATGCCGGGACTATTGCAATAGCCGGCTGGTGGGTCAACCTGCCTCAAGTGTCTCCCCACTTCCAATCCATCCTCCATTCAACCACTAAAGTGAAAGTCCAGTCATGTCACTCACACACACACACACACACACACACACACACACACACACACACCCCTACTCAATAAACTCCAGTGGCTCCCTGTTACTTCCTAGATCAAATATAAAATGTTCTTTTTAACATTCAAAGCCCTTTATCTGTAGCCTCCTCCTACCTTTCCAGTTCTTACTTCCTGACGTGTAGTCTTCAATCCAGAAATATAAGCCTTCTTACTATACCATGAACAAGACGCTCCACCTCTCAACTCCAGGAATTTTCCCAGGCTATCTCCGGCACCTAGAGCACTCACTCCTCCTTCTTTCTACCTACTAGCTTCCCAGGCCTCCTTTAACTCCTAACTAAAATCCCATCTTTTAGAGGAAATCTCTTCCAGTTTTTCCTCTCTTAAGTTGATTGCCATCCCACTGTTAATTACATCCTATTTATCCTATGTGTAGCTTGTGCTGGTTTGTTATCTCCCCCATTAGAATACTTTAGGACAAAATACCCAGACAACTAAAACAAACAAGAATCTGGAACATTGTCTCAGATATTCATTTTTATCTGTCTAGGAAACCTTAGTAGACTGAAAAATTAATGCTAACTAAAAAAGTATAAATTAACGTGTTGTCAAAAAGCAAACCTCCTAAATACAATATTTGGCCCCAGACTCTTGCTTCTATTTCCTTTGTCCACATTATACATAATGAATTGGCATCAAAGAGAGAGATTCCTTGAGAATGGTGAGGTCCCCTAGATGCTTCTAATTTCAGATGACATTATACTGATTATTACATCAAGTCCTACAAGATTACAGAGCCTCCTGGGAAAGATCTGTAACCCCTCAAGATCCTGGCATGTCCATCCACACAGGGATGACCAAGCAGATAAATGTACATTGCTCAGACTTCAACAACAATTTGAAAGAGACTGAGCAGAGTTTGTCTCAATATAAATTTGTCTGGGACACACAGTACAGATTGACAGTTGGGTCCAGTGTTATACAGGAAAAGGGGAACCAGCTGAATTACTTTTCTGAGACTGCAAAATTCAACTATTCCCCCCCCCAATTTTTTTCCAAACAAAGTTTTTTCTTTTCTATACTAACATTTTTACTAAAGTTACTATGCAGCAGAAAATGTGGAATGCAATTGCTGCCAAAGATTTTGAAATCAGTGTCCTACAAAATGCAATGGAGAGAGGCACATGATAGGTGTGAGAAGGCTGCAACATATAATCAATGAATTCCAAAGAACAGGAGTAAAAGACAGCATTAAAAAATTGATGGGTAGGGGCGGCCAGGTGGCTCAGCAAGTAAGAGCACCGGCTCCAGTGTCGGGATGACCTGGATCAAATCCAGGCTCAGATACTCAGCACCACACCCAGAAATAACTGGCCATGTAACCTTGAGCAAGTTACTTAACCCCTATTGCTTTAAAAAAAAAATGATGGGTCATAAGAGAACATGAGTTAGTCAAGTGGCAAGAATGAGGGATGTGAGGTATCCAGCAAAAGATGAAGACTTCTGGCACATTGAGTCAATGCCTTCTGGTGAAGTTTTTGGAGAACATAAGCAAGAATCACAAAGGATAGGCAGGCATGGATGGTTTTGAACTGTATTTTTAGATGGAATACCCAACTGATGAGATCACAAATCTATTTCAACATTTGAATGGATAATGAAATAGAGCAAAAAGAATTAACTAAAAATTAAATTAGCCAGGAGCTGAGTGAAAACACAAATGTTTTCGGTACCTACATGCTCTGTGTTAACCATAACTATTGGTGCAAAAAAATATGTCCAAGCTTAAGATGAAGAGGCAATTTCTACAAATGTCTAAAGATGGAAATGGTGATACAGAAATGATAGTTTTTCTTGCTAAAAGGTACTTTCTGGATTACTAACCCTGGAAATTAGGGGTCTGTAGGTAGAAAATTACAAATGGAGATATCTTCAAAATAGTCCTATGCTTCACAATTTGTCCAGGCCCACAGCAAAACCTATACAATTGATTGAAGAAGGGGTGTATCCAGCATATCATTGAAAAAAAGGATACCATTTCCAGCATAAATGTTGCTAGAGACAAGTCATCATTTAACTAATGCTTAGTGTTGCTCACTTCAAAGATGTGGGGTTTTTTCTCTTGCCGTTTATTATCTAGTCAACTTTCCTCCCACATTTAAACGTCTATCAAAAAAGCTCTTCATGAGAATGTGACCTTCTTGAAGGTAAGGACTATCCCTATCTATCTTCATATCCCTAATATTTAGTACAATGCCTGACACATAGTAAACATTTAATAAATGCTTTTAATTGACTGACCTCTACCCCATCTTGCTTGAGCTTTTTTTGGGGGGGGAGGGTTTGTACCCCTGTGGACATCAGATTGACTTTGAACATTCTGTTTACCCTCATGACCCAGGAGGGGATTTCTCTTTAATTCCTGTTAATCACCTCTAATCTGGTGATTTTATTCTTCCATAGATTCCCCCCGTCCTTGTCCCATGGTGAAAATCAAAACAAACACATACACACACACACATCCCTTACCTGACATGGGTTCTTAACCTGTGGTCTATGAACTTGTTTTAAAAAAAATAAATTTGATAACTGTATTTCAATAAAATTGTTTGCATTGGTAATCCTATGGAATCCTTTGATTTTACATAATTTTGGAAGGGGCTCATAGGCTTCACCAGAATACCAAAGGGGTTCATGATTCCATAAAAGGTTGAGAATCCCAGCATCAGGTGATTGCATAATGCTCAGGCATTTATCTACAAATCTTCCTAGAAGGAATGCCTAAGATAAGATCCCCAGTAAGGATGTTCCAGGAGTGGAACTAAGACTTCACAGAACTGGCAATCCTCCAAGGATTTGGGGGGAGCCTTGATGGAAGCATATGTATTCCTGACATATATGTAAGAGATAAGTACAGGTAGAACCAGCTATCCCGTCTCCTAACATCACAGTGAGTCTGTGAAATTCTTTCACTGGGTGTAGTGAAAAATGTTTCTTTGTATGATCCTTTGATGTTTCTTAAACTGGATGGTTTTCTAATATTTCCCAAACCTTATCTCATTATTTAGGGCCTATCTTATATCTTTAGCTGGTGATGAAGTTTTAATTTTCTATGGAAATTTACTAATTGTTCTGCTAAAAACAAAACAAAAAAATAAAAGCCAAAAACCCATACTTTGACCTCCCTAAAAGTATACTCTTAGTGGCTCCCATCCTGGGTATAGGCCAGCATGGCCAAGGTCACCACAAAACTGAGACAGGCCCTTCAGGACCTGTCCGGAGATAAGGCCTAGGGTGGCCTTGATGTACAGTGGTAAACACCCCATCCTCACCTCAAGGCCAAAGATAAATGCTCCCCTCCTTGCTTGGAGACAAGGAAGAAAGCCCCACTCCCAAAGTGGGGAATACCCTAGAAAAAGCCTATGTAAACATACACTGAAACCCCCAGCCAGCAGAGACTGTCTGTCTCCCATTGTCCGCTGATGCCCAGAGACCTCCTTCTTCATCTTTCCAGGATCACTTAAAATTCTGTATGGAGCTCCTCTGGGCTATATTGTTCTTCTTCCTCTTCCTTAATCCCAGTTAGGTTTTGCTGTTATTGTGCTAATGCCTTATAAAAAAAAACCCAAAAAAAACCCAACTGCTGCTTACCCATCAATGGCTGCTAGTGCTTTAAGTGTAAATGTGCCACTAACAAAGATTCCTGCAGTCACCCTTGGGGTTGTCTCTTCTTGCCAGACTCCAGATGAACCAGCTGAATGGGCAGAAGGTCAAGCTGGGGCCGCAGGTATCTTCTTTTACTCCATGAGCCACTGACCAGAGCTGTGACTGAGCACCCTGACCTCTGCACCTCTAAGATGGAGACAGACAGCTTCACTGCTCCCCCCCATCCATCCTGGACTGGATAAGAGTTAGGCCTCTGAACCATGTGCTCCACTGGAAGGAGCCCCGTCATCTCTTCCCCTTAGCTCATGAATAGCGATCACTCAACGAAGTAACATCACCAATATCTTGATGAATATGGCACTGTGATTCAGGACTTGAAATGGCTGAGGTTCAGTGGGAGGGCTTCCTCCATCCCACTATGTCTATAAATTGCTGACCAAAGGTGGAACTAGTTAGGCCCTCAGCAGCCAAATCGATACCATGACAAGCATGGCATTATAATTCAAGATCCAAAAGCAAGGGCTTGGGGTCTCAGCTTCCTTCATCAACAATAGGGAATTTCTTTTCCCCTTAGACCTATGAGAGCTGACCAAGGCTGTATGTAACCAGGGCCTCCAACTGCTGTCATCAGGGCCAGAGTCTGAACCATGAACCACAGCAACAGCTCCGCTATGATCAAGAGAAGGCAATGTAAGCGGCTGCATCAGCAGCACTGCCACCACCAAAACACTGGGTAGACAGAGGACATCTCCAGTGGATCCCCACAGCCTGGGTCAATGTCACCCCTCCCCCATCCCTTTGCCTTTCCATGGAATTCCCAAACAAGTTCTTCTCCTTATCCCAGCTCTGACCTGGGTATAAGCCTTGTCTTTACACGTTGATTCCCCAGATGAGAATAATACTTTTTTCTCTGCTCTTCTCAGAATGTTTTACTCTGCTACCTTCAGGCTATGTTTATGCTGTCACTCTCCATTCCTATCTTTCCCTCTTTTTAAATGATTTTGAGGATTCTCTAACTCTAAATCTGATTCAATGAGTCCCGGAAGCTGTCTTTCACCCTCTAGGCTGGCCTTTCTGTGCTGTTGGGCTTGAAAACCATCATTGCTTCAGCGGCCAGTATAGCTATCCCTAACACTGCCCTTGTTTGTGAGGTCAGCTTCTTTACCTGACAGCTCTCTGGGCACCTGAACTTCCTCATTTCTGGAGGCTATGTGCCCCTCCTCATAGCATGGGGCTTAAAGGCTCTGAAAAGCAAGACTTAGAGCTCATTAGAATAGAGACGGACTTTTTGGTCCAATCATGGACCTATTGAGCAACTGATGCCCTACTCCTCCCAATCAAATGAGGTCCTTTTTTTTTATCCTCCAGTTTAGCCCAGTGACACTAAAAATAGATAGTCCCATATAAAGTATTCAGGAATAACACTTGGGGCATAATGAATCGCTTGCACAAGTATGTATTCATGCTCAAAATTGCACATGGAGGATATTGAGCACAGAATTTCCTCCTCTGGGTTGAAGATTAATTCTGAACCCATGCAAGGGCTACCCCCTCTGGTTTACTGATAAATCATCCTTCTTTTTTTCCTTTGCCTTAGCTACTTTAAAAATGATTACAAGATGTTTTTCACAGCATGTCTAAAATTTGGAAGATATGTTAGAAATAAGCTGATTTACAAATAAGACACTTCTTGTCATGTATCTATAAAGATATTCTGCAAGAAATTGTTTGTACCAGGAACTGGGAGTTAGGGAAAGGGAAGAGAATAAGCACTGAGATTGTATCTACTGTGTGAAGCATTATATTAAGCACTTTTACAAATTTATCTCATTTGATTCTCACCACAAATCTGCAAGGTATGGGCTATTATTACCCCTTTTTTAAAGTTGAGAGAACTGAGGCAAACGGATGTTAAGTGACATACCTACGAAGTGTCTGAGGCCAGATTTGAACTCAGGTCTTCTTGACTCTAGGCTCGGTGTTCTATCCACTGAGCCACCTAGGTGCCTAAAGGGTGATATCTACCTAGGGGAGCAGGTTAGGGGATAGAAACTAAGTAATCAAATATTCATCAAAAGAACACAAGTAATGAACATCAAAGGAAGACTGTGGCCAAAAGTCTGAGAAAATAGTCAGGAATTAGAAAATAAATGAAAATTGATGGGTAAGACAAAGTGGAAGTGAGTATGGAGTCTAGGCAGCAAATATATCTGTCAGCATCAGGGAAACAGTAATAAGTGGCTGAGATTTGACCTAACCAGAAAGCTTCATGAATATTTCCTGCTAAGGTAGGAAGCAATGTTAGCTTACGGGATGCCTAGAACCCCCAAATCAGAGCCTGTAAGTAGTTGCCTCTGGATGAAATAGGGATTGAGAAGGATTTTGGGATAGTAACAGGATGGGAACCTAACACAACTAAGAGAATTACATCAAAAATCCCATTGCCAGATTTTTGTATAGACATAGTGTGGTGGAATCAGCAAAACCCGAATGAATCAGGAAGCAAGTAATTATTGGCCCATTACATCTCCCCTAGAAGAGAATTTCTAGAGTAGAGAAATACAGTTTTTCAGGTCCAGAGGCCTTCATTCTTTACAGAGGTGGACCCTTACAAGATTGATGACTATCTGGACCTTTTCTCTCCTGACTCCTATATACTAACCCTGGAGAAATAAGTCACTGGATGAATGGCATGGGTTCTAGACTGTGAACCTAAATAACCTTTTTAAAAGGACTGAACAAGAGGACATGGGCTCCATGTAAAGTACGAGGGACTTAGGTCAGAGAACCATTGCTTGCCAGGGACAACTATAAAATGCTAGTGACATTCTCAGTAGACTCTATAATCTCCTTATCCAGACGAATTTCACAGCAGAACATTTTCTTATCTGGCTAGGTCAGAGTGGTGGTTATCATCACTTGGATTTACAAGGCTTAATTCTCCAGAACTATTATTTCTTCCCAGGTACTATGCCTATAATTCAGATAAGCTGCCACCAGTACAAGGTGGTACCTGAGCTGATAAAGAAGTAAAGTGATTCCATACACCTGCTTCATTGGGACAAAAATGATAGAGCATGCTCTTCTGATCAGTTATGGTAAATTAAATAGCAAACCGAAATTTTTGTTAAAAAAAAAAAAACAACAAATAATTAGTAAATAATTTTTTAAACTTTTTTTTTGGAGGGGGCAAGGCAAGGCACTTGGGGTTAAATGATTTGTCCAAGGTCTCACAACTAGTTTAGTGTCAAGTGTCTGAAGTTGGATTTGAACTCAGGTCCTCCTGACTCCAGGGCAGATGCTCTATTCACTGCATCACCTAGCTGACCCAGTAGTAATAAGTATTTTTTAAAGATATACCTAATTTAGAACAGAAGTTCTTAGCTTTTTCTTTATCATGTAAACTTCCCCCTTTGGCAGCCTATTGACTTCTTCTCAAAATAATGTTTTTAAATAATAAAACACATAGTATTACAAAAGAAATCCGTTATACCAGAATACAGTTATTAAATATTTTTTTTTAACTCAGAGACCTTAGGTTAAGAACCTCTGATTTAAGCTTAAAGAAATATAAACACTCAAACACAGTTAAGGTGCCTCTCTCACTAATCTTCAGTTTTTATCAATAAGTTAGAGAAATGGTCCCACTCTCCTTGGCTGCCACCCAGCTGAACAGTAGCTTGATCTACTTATGTCAGGTTCCGTTGGTAACAGCTGCAAATACACGGTAATTTTCACAGTCTGGTCTCTGACATAGGCTGCTATCTGTGAAAAGGGATTGTAGTTATTGAAAGCCCAGTCTTTGCTAGAATATACCTCTTAAAATACAGCTAAAGAGAACATTACTGGATTTTAAAACAGAAATATAAAGTTATTTCACCACAAATGCTTGGTCCTTCTTAGTAGCAGGGGAAGGCCCAGTAAAGCAAAAAGAATGTTGTGTTTGGAGCAAGAGACTCTGAGTTCAAATCACAGTTTGTATCCTGTGTGACCTTGGACAAGTCGATTCATGTTTGGGGTTTACTTTCCTCACCAGGAAAACGTTGGGACTGGACCAAGGTCCCTTTTAGCTCTCCATCTATGATCCTTTGCCCTATTAAGATCCAATCTGGCCCTAAGCATCTAAATTCTTGAGCTATTTGTATAATAGGTCTGATACATCTTGTATCACTGGAACAAAAACTCTAAAGATTTGTCCAATTTATTTATAAGCATCTATAAATAACAGTTATTAAAGAGAGAAATTATTATTCTATAACATTATTCAGACAAAAACAGCTACAATATCTAAGAGGGATGTACTTGATAATAAAGTACATTCTTTTTTTTTCATATATGTTAACTCCCTCCCTAGAAAAATATTTTACTAGCTGTTTAGGGTTAGCCCAGTTTGATACTGACTTTTCTGGCTAACTACTAATAGTGGAAATGGTCATCTGATAGTTCATTCCCTTCCTTCTTCTAATCCTCCATTTGGTTGTAGTTATTCCTGTTCCTTGTTTTTCCAACCCTACATTCTCTGTTTTAAACTTTATAATACCAAGGTAACAGGTTTATAATTCCCTATATGGCTTTTTAAATGAAGGAAAGGCACCATGTGGATGTATCAAATATGCAAGTTTCATTTACCAGAGGACCTGGCACAGTGTCCAGGATGATGCCTTGAACGTCAACATTAGTAAATGTTGAATAAATGAATGGATGGTCTAAGAAGAAGATCTGGTCATCTATATAAAGGGGAAGCTTATTAATGACACTAAGTATGGCATTACATTAAACTATTCTTTCAAGAATGCTAACCCACTCACCTTTGGATCATATTTACCAGATGGCTGACTGAGAATGGCCATAGAACTAAGCAAGACTATCTCAAGTGGCTCATGTGGGAAACAAACTCATTGCCATAGCCTGCTTATTATGGTGCCATGTTGACCAATCAACAACAATCTTAACTTAATAGATAGTCATTATAGGATTGTACCACAAAAATCCAAAGGACCCCACATTTCTTCCTGACAAGTTCTTAGATTAAAACAGGAGCCATCTCAGATTTACCCTTACTAGATTAGGTCCTTCGTAACAAACCTAAAGTCATAGCCATATTTGGCTCTCTAGTAGCCATTGGTTTCCAAAATCACTCCTAAGATATGAACCTAGTGATACTGAATTCTCCCCACACATACAATATTTTAACTGGGGTTGGTGCCAGGTGTAGTAGGGTATCCAGTGACCTGACCCCTTTTCATTATGGCAAACACTGCAATAAATAGCGTTATTTATTTCTTCTCTCTACAGGAATCTTGGCTCCTTGAGGAAGAAGAAGAGAGCAGGGCTAGTTGCCCCAGAGGACTATAGTCTTAGAGCACAGGAAGAGACTAGCAAAAAGCAAGAGGGGTAATAAGCTACTGTAATGCCAAGCAAAGGCAACTTCCCAAGGTTCAAAATACCAGCATAGGTGCTCTCCATTTTATTCAGTGACAAATTAAGAACAGAGAGAATAAACATATAGCATAATTCAAAATACAGCATTTATCAAGTGTGATTTAATCAGGTACTACCCCATCCCTGGATATTACATTCATTTAATCAATCACAAAGTCCCTCTTCTAAATACTACTCCACCCCTAGGCTGTACATTGATTTAGTCCACCACAAAGCCCCTCTTCTCAAATGGAGACTAGTTTCCAATCATAAGTAAAGTACATTCATTGGTTTAATCACAGAGCACAAAAAAGTCAAAAGTTCCCCACCCTTGGATCACAATTGAATCAACCCCAGAGTTACAACAAGCTTAAGCACAGCATTTAATACCCAAATGGAGGTCTTTTCTTCATCTTGACAGAGGCAAGTTCTCACCAATCTTTGTACCTGGGGAGACAAAGCTTAGCAAGGCCACATGATACATTGCCAGTGTCTTCATTAATTCATTCTCTGTCTGCAGAACAGTCCTAGGACCCCTGAAAACATTAGCAAAACCCCCTTCCAGGATTTCTGTAAACATACAACAAGAAAATCCTTCTTCAGGGCTTCTGAACCAACAGCAAGTTTCCAGAACCTCTGCAACAACAGCACTGCCCTTCACCAGTGGATAGAATTCACTCTCTGTCTGCAGAACAGTCTCAGGAGCTCTGAACCAACAGCAAGGTTCCAAGACTTCTGCAACAACAGGACTGTCCTTCACCAGTGGACAAATCTGGCAAAACAACATCAAAACAGACAGACAAAGTACCAGCATAACAGCCATGTCTCCTCAGACCTTGGCAGCTATGAGTGGCAGCTCGCAAAAGTCCTGGGCAATTCAAAGTGGCCCTCAGCAATCCTCTCAGTCTCTCTCTGCCTCCAAAGGTGCTGCTTCCAAAAAGTTCTTCTGCCTCTCTCTTGTGTCTCTCCAAATCTACGTCACCAGCTCCTCCCAGTTCAGCTCCCTCTTTTCACATCAAGAAGTCTATCCCACAAGTGGGATTCACAAGCTCTGGGTTTTAACACAATCAAACCAAAAACCAAGCCAATACAGGGGGATCTTTAAATTATATTACTATTACAGCCACTCAAACTCAGAATTTTTTTACAATTGGGCTCAAGTCATTCTTATGTTCTTCCACAACTTGAGACTAAAATTAGATTCTTATGGCCTGAAAGAAACATCAATTCTAACCTCGTTTGAATAAAAATCTCCTCTGACCACAGCCAGCAAGTAATTCAGTCTTTATTTGAAAATATCAGGTGAGAGAGAATCTATTACCTCTGTCCTTCCTAAAATGTGGCCCCCAGAACTGAACACAATATTCTAGATGTGATTTGACAAGGGCAGAGTAAAGGAGTTGAGCCTTTCTTATTTTACCAAAGAGGAAACTGAGCCTCAGAGTGGTCAGTTGACCCACTTCAAGTCAGGTAGAAAGTAGAAGAGCCAGAATTCAAACCCAGTTTCTTTGATTCCAAATCCAGTTTTCTTTCTCCTATATCATGCTATCCTTATATAAAGGTACAATATCATACTCAATAGGTCTTGAATAGAGCACAAAGCTTCTGACTGCCATGTCCTAAGATGCTGGGGCTTTAAGTAGCTGTATATACTATGGTTAAATGGAATTTGGACTCAAATGCTTCTTTCCTATCTCAAGTCATTCCACATATAGCACCCACTGATAGCCCAGAACATTTGGTGTCTATAATGGGTTATAGCCTATTCTGGTGAGATGAGGACAGAACAGCCCACCTTTACTGATCAAACATTATTTGAGTGAGTGCCTAGTATGGCAATGATAAATAGATATGGTGCCTTTCCTCATGGAGATGACAGTCCAGAAGGGGAGATAAAACATGTATATGATAATTACTTGAAAATATGAACTAATTTATCTTTTTCTTACATAATGATCTCAGTAAGGATATTAGGAATCATAAGAAAACAATAATATATTGCTTTCTTCCTAATAACCAGTTGAGCTTAGCCTCACTAAGATAATGTTTTTATGAAAAATCATAATTTTAAAACACTAGGGAAATGGGCTTGGATGATGCTTCATGGGGTGGGGAATGCAGCAGGGGAGCAGGCATTTTGGGTAGCATGAAGATATTGAATCCCTGGGATACAGGAAAGAGGATGCTTAGAAAGGAATGGAGGATGGTAGCCAAATTTTACTTGCTTCAAAATTTTGCATAGGTCCAGGAAATGACCTTTAAGACCTTTCTAACTCTGGAATTCTATGAAATTTTGCCTAGGCCTATCCTTCTTCAAAGGAGAATAATAAAGATTATCACACTTTGGCCTTTGCAGCACCAGTTTTGAGATATGCTCAGGAATGTGAAATAATTTATTAGACCTGAGCCCTCTCCCTACCCTGAGAAACTTTGTATATATTTTGCATTTAATTTTCTATGTCCATATAGTACCACCTCCCTCCCTTCCACCCATAATAGTAAGCTTCTTGAGGGAAGGGATGATTTTATTTTGCTTTTTCTTATATACCCTGTCCTTAGTATAATGGTTGGTACATAGTGAGTGCTTTTAAAAATGTTGTTGAGTGAATATCATTGAACACAGCTTATTTTATTGTTTTATGGCTATAAAACACTTTAAATAAATAATCTCATTTCAGCTCAATTCAACAAAGATTTAATAAGTCCCTCTTATGCTCTATAAGATAGTGTGCAAGTATTATTATTTCCATTTTCTACATGAAGAAATTGTTTGAGAGAGGAAAAAATGACTTGTCTAAGGTAAGTGGTAAAGACATAAATTTAGTTCTTTGTGACTCTCAAGCCCAGATCTCTTTTTACTATTTTACTACTGTATCCTTGAAAGTCACAGTATTACTGACTTCATTGTTCGTTTATTCAGTCATGTTCAACTCTTTGTAACTCCATGGACCATAGCACACCAGGCCCTTCTGTCTTCCACTATCTCCCGAAGGCTGTCCAAGGACATGTGCATTGCTTCCATGACACTATCTATCCATCTCATCTTCTTCTCCTTTTGCCTTAAATCTTTCCCAATATCAGGGTCTTTTCCAATGGGTTTGCGTGTACAGTCAAATACTGCCTCTGCTACTTATTACCTGAGTTTTGTACAAAACACTTTACTTTCTGAGTCAATTTCCTAATCTGTAAAAGGAGGGGGTTTTGACTAGATAATGTTTAAGGTAACTTCCAACCATAAATTATGTGATCCTATCATCCTAATTATGAAGCAACTGAAATTCCAGGCCTCTGAGAAAAGGATTAGTAATAAAAACAGCATCATGGCTTTCAGCCAAACCTAGCCCCCAACTCTAGCTGCCAGGCAGACTGAGGCTACAAACTAGCAATCTGGGAGAATTTTGGTATTCAGCTGAATCTCCTGAAGATCTGATTATCTGCAGAAACTTTATGATGTTGTTTCTCGAGGCTACTACTATGTGTATGTTCTTCTGACATACAGGAAAAATGCACGAAACAACAATGGGAAAACCAATCACTACAGTTAATTTGCCTAGAATCAGTGAGGCAGATTCTCAGAAGCAAATCAGAATAACTCCCACCAAGAAATCCACAGAGCTGCTAGATGGTGGAATAAATAGAACACTAGGCTTAGAATCAGGAAGATTCATCTTCATCAGTTCAAGTCTGGCCTCTGACACTTACTAGCTGTGTGACCCTGGGCAGGTCACTTTAACTCTTTCAGCCTCACTTTCATATCTATAAAATGAGCTGAAGGAGGAAATGGCAAACCATTCTAGTATCTTTGCCTAGAAAATCCCAAAATGGGATCATGAAGAGTTGGACCCAACTGAAATGACCCGACAAGAAGAAATCCATAGACATTGCTAGATATCTCCAAGCTAAAATCTACATTTTGAAACCTAAAAAAATTTCATTAATCAAGAAGAAAAAATATGCTGGAAATTATGGAGGCTTTCTTCAAAATAATGCACCATCAATCCCTGTCAATTCATCTGGAGATTATGCCAATGTGACACCCATTTTCCTGACTTCTATCTGCCCTGGGTCAACCTAAGCCATATGCCATCTTTCCCCATTAGGATGCAAATATTGGCATTCCCGGTGATTCTAAGACTCTCCACTAAGAGATCAACAGTAAATATTATAATAATTGCCATTTATCTGGAACTTTAAGATTTGTAAAGCCCTTCATATCACTTAATTTGATGCTCATAACAACCCTGGGAGCTAAGGAGTATGATTATTCTCTTCACAAATAAAGAAACTGATATTCTAAAATGCTGAATGGCACCTCATAGTCACAGAGTTAGCACTGGAGTGTTTGGAGATCTGTATTCAAATCTCACCTTCAAGTCTAGCACTTTCATCCTTAAACCACACTGGGTGTCATTTGAGCTGGATGGACCAAGAATTTCTCTGGCCAAATGCTGCCCTTTGAGATAATCTCAAGTTGACTTTGTGTCCTGTGGGCCTCAAGAAGATAACCTTCCAATTCTTCATAAAAGGGTTTTCTGGATCATAGCACCTTATACCTTGATCAAATAGGCATTTATTAAGCATCTGCCAGGGGTCGGGTGCTGTTCTCTAAGTACTTTGACTTGACAAATTGTGACAAGAGGAACAATCTCCACCTAATTGGCAGAGAGTTGGCATTGAAGCTTAGAGTCCCGCCCCTGACACATAGTGGCTGGTGTGACCCTGGACAAATCTGAGTCCTCTGGACAAATCTCTGCAAGTTAGTGAAATCTCTAGACCCTTCCCAGAACAACGGTTCTAAATGCGTAAGATAAAATAAATACGATTACAAAAGAAAACAATTACAGTGAAAATAAAGGGATATTTTTCCCCATCCAAGTTCATATACCCCCTCAGGAAGTTTCTATTCCCTTGAGTTCTCTATACCAATGCAATCCCCTTTGGGCCAGGAACTGTACTAAGTGAAGGGGACACAAAAGACAAAAGGAGATAGTTCTCCTTGTATCAAGTGACAAAGAGATCACTGATGTTAAAGTACTTTGAAAGCTTTATGGTTGCAGGAAAATTGTTTCTCTGAAAAGCTTTAGGGCATATGAACAACAAATGAAAATACGTGTAATCATCAAACTCTTAGAAAAACAGGAAAAAGAAGCAATACACTAAAGTGGTCAGGAAGGCTAGAAGATCCAAAGATAAATAACTTCTCCTCTGACTCCTTGAAGATTAAGAGGGAACCATCATCAGGAGCCATCTAATTAATCTCCATTAAAAAATAAACCCCAACATACTAAGTGCCTTAGAATGTGTGTGGAAAGCATGCTAAATTCTTTCAGTTGTCCATGTCTGTAGGAATCCTTTCTGTTCCTACCCTACTCCCACCACCCAGAAGAGCCACCATCCACCAGGAGTTGCTTACTTAAATTACAGGAATTTAGAGGAAATAAATCACCTCACATGAGCTTAACTTAAGTTCAGTTGGGTATAACATTTATTAAAACCTTACTAGAGGGCTCAGTGAGTAGAGCTCTGAGCCATGGAGTCAGGAAGACCTGAGTTCAGACCAGGTCTTGTGTCCCTGGGCAAGTCAATTAACCTTTGTTTTCCTTAGTCCACTGAAGAAGGAAATGGCAAACCACATCATTATCTTTGTCAAGAAAATCCCGTAGACAGTATGGTTCGTGGGGTCACAAAAAATCAGATGTGACTGAGCAACAACAAAATATACAGAGCATGTTACTCACTAAACATCTGAGTATCGTCAATGTTTAAATAACACCTAGTTAGAGCTAGAAAAAATAGTAATAAAATTCATCTGAAAGAGCAAAAAGTCCAGAATATAAAGCGAATTAATGAAAAGAAATGCTAGGGAAGGTGGCCTAGCCATACCAGATTTTAAACTGTATCATAAAGCAGTAGTCATCAAAACTACTTGGTACTGGTTGAGGAATAGAGTAGTGGATCAATGGAATAGCTTAGGTACACAAGACACAGTAGTCAATGACTATAGTAATCTATTGTTTGATAAACCCAAAGACTCCAGCTTCTGGGATAAAAAGTCACTATTTGACAAAAACTGCTAGAAAAACTGGAAAATATTATGGTAGAAGCTGGGTATAGACCAATATCTTATACCATACACCAAAATAAAGTCTAAATGGGTGCACAATCTAGATATAAAGGCTGATACTGTAAGCAATCTGGGAGAGCAAGGAATAGTTTACCTGTCAGATTTATGAATAAGGAAAGAATTTATGACCAAAGAAGATAGAGAGAGCATTGAGAAATGCAAAATGGATAATTTTTATAACATTAAGTTGAAAAATTTTTGTACAAACAAAGCCAATGTAACCAAGATTAGGAGGGAAGCAGAAAATTGGGAAAGAATTTTTACAACCAATGTCTCTGATAAAGGCTTCATTTCTAAAATATATAGAGAACTGAGTCAAATATAGAAGAATACAAGTCATTCCCCAATTGATAAATGGTCAAAGGATATGAACAGGCATTTTTCGGAGGAAGAAATTAAAGATATCTATAATCCTATGAAAAAATGGTCTAAATAACTATTGATTAGAGAAATGCAAATTAAAACAACTTTGATGTACCACATCTCACCAGTCAGATTGGCTAAAACGACAAAACAGGAAAGTGATAAATACTGGAGAAGATATGGAAAACTGGAACATTAATGCATTATTGGCAGAGTTGTGAACTGATCTAATCATTCTGGAGAGCAATTTGGAGCTATGACCAAAGTGCTATAAAAAAATGTGCATACCTTTTGACCCAGCAATACCATTTCTAGGACTGTATACCAAAGACATCACACAAGTGGGAAAAGGATCCATATGTAAAAAAAAAAAATTATAGCAGCTCTTTTTGTGGTGGCAAAGAATTGGAAATCAAGGCAATAGCTATCAATTGGGAAATGGCTAAACAAGTTGTGGTATATGAATGTACTGGAATACTAACGTGCTATGAGGAGCAGACAAACTACATAATAACCTGAAGAGATTTATATAAACTGATGCTGAGTGAGAGAAGCAGAACCAGGAGAATTTTGTGCATAATTACAGACACATTGTATCTGTGATGATTGACTTTGATAGATGGGGCTCATCTCAGCAATGCATGGTTATAAGACAACTCCAAAGGACTCATGATGGAAAAGGCTATCCACATCCAGAGAAAGATTTACTGAGTCTGATTATAAAATGTAAAATGGATAACTTTGACTACATGAAATTGAAAAGTTTCTGTACAAACAAAGCCAATGTAACCAAGATTAAGAGGGAGGTGGGAAATTGGGAAAGAATCTTTACAACCTATGTCTCTGACAAAGGACTCATTTCTAAAATATACAGAGAATTGAGTCAAATTTATAAGAATACAAGTCATTCCCCAACTTCTAAATGGTCAAAGGATATGAACAGGGAATTTTCAGAGAAAGAAATTAAAGATATCTATAAGCACATGAAGAAATGCTCTAATTCACTATTGATTAGAGAAATGCAAATCGAAACAACTCTGGAGTACCACATCTCACCAGTCAGATTGGCTAAGATGACAAAACAGGAAAATGACAAATGCTGGAGAGGATGTGGGCAAATTGGAACACTAATGTATTGCTGGTGGAGTTGTGAACTGATCCAGCCTTTCTGGAGAGCAATCTGGAATTATGCCCAAAGGGCTATAAATACTTTCATACCCTTTGATCCAGCAATACCACTCCTAGGGTTATATCCCAAAGAGATCATAGAAATGAGAGAAAGACCCATATGTACCAAAATGTTTATAGCAGCTCTTTTTGTGGTAGCAAAGAAATGGAAATTAAGGGGGTGCCCATCAATTGGGGAATGGCTGAACAAGTTGTGTTATATACATGTTATGGAATACTATTGTGCTATAAGAAACGAGGAGCAGACGGTCTTTATATTTACCTGGAGAGACTTAAAAGAACTGATGCTGAGTGAGAAGAGTAGAACCAGGAGAAATTTGTACACAATTACAGACACAACATATGTGTGATGACCAGCTTTGATAGACTGGACTCTTCAGCAATGCAGTGATATAAGTCAATCCCAAAAGACTCATGATGGAGAGAAATATGTGCATCCAGAGAAAGAACTAAGTTTATATCCAGGTGGAAGCAAAATACCTGGTCTTTTTCCTTCTCTTATTTGGTTTTATGTCCTCTTTACCATTTTTCATTCCAGCTGGTACAATCTGTCCTTATAACCTGACTAATGTGTAATGTGAAAGTATTTACAGATCCTATACTTGACTATAAGCCGCCATGGGGGGAGGAGGGGAGGGAGGGGAACAAAATGTGAAATTCAAGGAATTGTGGAATTGAATCCTGTAAACTAAAAGGAAACAAACAAATTAATAAAAAAAGAATTAAAAAAAAGAATTACAGAGTCTGAGTACAGATTGCTCTCTCTATATTTTTTGTTTTGTTTTGTTCCTTCTTTCTCATTGTTCATTCCCTTGGTTATAATCCTTCTTTACAACTTGACTAATGTTTAATGTGAAGGTATTTGTAGAACCTATATTGGATTGCATGCCACCATGAGGGGGAGGGGAAAGGTAAGGGAGAGGAAGAAAATTTGGAAATAAAAAGCATGTGGAACTGAATGTTGTAAACTAAAAGTAAATTAATTAATTAAACTAAAAAAAGTTTTTTTTAAGGAAAATAAATAAATAACACATGGTCTTTGGCTTTATGTAGCTCAGGGTCTGAGAGGAAAGGAGCATGATAATGACACAACTACACACGGCCAGGGGTGTGGTGGCACACATCTGTAATCCCTGCTCAGGTTGGATCCCTGGAATTTGGGTGTTCAGAGGAGAATCAGGGTTGAAGCCAAGTAGGTGTTGATGCTAAGTTCTGTGCCAATATGAGTAAGCCCCTAGGAGCGGTTGGGGGGAGGGCCACTAAGCTGTCCAAGAAGGGACAAACCATCCATGGTCAGAAACAATAGATCAACTTAATGCTGGCATTGGCCTGTGAGTAGCTGCTATGCTTCCAACCTGGACAAGAGAGGGAGATTCAGTCTCAAAACAAACAAATGTGCATGATAAGTATATAGAACATGTACAATTCAATTCAAATGATAATTTTTTTACACATATCTGAAAGTATCCACTTAGGAAGACTTCTCAAAGAAAGCATCTTTTGAGTTGGGCTTTAAAAGATGGATAGGAATTCAAAAGATGGGGTAAAGATAAAGGGAGAACATTTCAGTCAAAGGAACAGAATGAGCAAAAACACAGAGGCCAGAAAGTATAGAGTTTGTACAGAAGATAGCAAGCAATTCAATTTAGATGGAACTTATAGTATCTAGTATAAGCCAAGGGTGGCAGCTTTTTCCCAGCTTGTGACCAATGAGCAGCCATAAGCAGCAAAGTCTCTTGTCTTGTGACATGCTCTATGAAGTTGTGCATGAGGTCCTGCATGGAACCCAGAACAAAGGAAGAAAGTTTTTGGAAACTGTGGAGCTGCAGATCAATCTGAAGAACTATGATCCCCAAAAGGACAAACATTTCTCTGGCACTGTCAGGCTCAAATCCACACCCCAACCTAAGTTTTCTGTGTGTGTACTGGGAGACAAGCAGCATTGTGATGAAACCAAGGCTGTAGAAATCCCCCACAAGGACATTGAGGCCCTGAAGAAGTTGAATAAGAACAAGATTGGTCAAGAAACTGGCTAAAAAGTATGATGCCTTTTTGGCCTCTGAGTCCTTGATCAAGCAAATCCCTCAAATCCTGGGCCCTGGTCTGAATAAAGCCAACAAGTTTCCATCTCTGCTCACCCACCATGAGAATATGGTGGCAAAGGCTGATGAGGTTAAATCTACTATCAAGTTCCAGATGAAGAAGGTGCCGTGTCTGGCGGTGGCTGTTGGCCACGTGAAGATGACAGACGATGAGTTTGTCTACAGCATCCATTTGGCTGTCAGTTTCGTGGTTTCTCTGCTGAAGAAAAACTGGCAAAATGTGAGGACGTTGTATATCAAGAGCACCATGGGCAAACCCCAGTGGCTGTATTAAATCAACATGGTGTTAATAAATGGCAAAAGCTGCTAATGAAAAAAAAAGATAAGGGTGGTATCAGATTGTGGAGGGCCTTGAATGCCCCCCCCAAAAAAGGAATTTGAACTCTACTTAGTAGACAGTGGGGAGACATTGAAAAACTTTAAGTGGAATGACATGATCATATGACATGACAAGGTTTCTGCAATAAGGAAGAAGTATGGCAACAGGGTGAAGGATGGTTTGGAAGATTTTGATAAAAGAGGCTAGAAAACCATTAGAAGTCTACTGGAACATTCCAGGAAGAGAGTAAGAAAGGCCTGTGCTAGAGTAGTAACCATCAGAAGAAAAGAAGACTAGAATAAATAAAAGAAATACTGCTGAACTGGAATCAACAGGATTGAAGCCTGGCTTAATAACTCAAAGTAAAGAGAAGAAAGAGGTGTAATGGGGGATGGTCTCTCTGAAGGAAAAACATGCTTAATTTACATTTCATATCACTAGCTACTCCATGGTGCTGGAGGAAAAAAAGGAAGTAGGATGATGGTGCTCATGACTAATCCTACCATATACCCCCAATATTAGCACTAGACTCCATTTTCTGTTTACTACTTTAAGCTTGATGAGGAAGGACAGGTAGAAGAAATAAAGAGAAAGCCAAGACCCTAAGGGGAATAAAAAAAAAAAGTGACAGTGCATATATTTGTATAGAAGATTCATGGAAAAGTCTAGAATGTGAGGAATTGTTGAGAGAAGGCAGGCCTGGGGCTCTAAGGAAAAACATAAATAAGGACCCTGAATATCAAGAAAAAGTAGAAAGGGACGATTCACCAAAAGACAACCTTTACTTACCTAACAATGTTGCCTAAGGCGATTCTTGTGACAGGAAGGATACTGCAGAGGGAAGAATAGAAGAAAAATAAAGCAAAAATCAAAGGCTTTCATCCCTTAGGAAAAGTTTAAAATACTTCTTCTACTGTACATGTCAGTTTTATGAGTAACACCATAACACATCTTGTCAACTGGCCCCACAGCAGACAACATTGAGATATTCTCAATACTGCCTTAATTAAGTGAGGACAATTAAGCAGTCAAACTTAATTAGTGTACAAATTACTCAGCTAAGTTTTGACCATCTAATCTTCCAGTTGCTAACTATAAAAACCAGAGTTTTTAAAGCTTACTGAGGGATGAGCTGGGCAGAAAGTACACCTGAAAAAATGACTGCATGCACACCTCTTCGATTCTCTGGCTCAAAGCATTCAAAGAGACTTCCCCTGGCCTCCCAGTTCCCTGGTGTCTCTGGACTGGTTTTTATTCTTCAGAAAGGAGGGAATTTCTCATTTCCTCGGAGTGTGTGTGTGTGTGTGTGAATACAAATATGTTTATGTATATGGGAGGGAGAAACAAAGACACAGAGGGAAAAGAGAAAAAAAGTTGGAAAGACAGAGGAGAGGAGAGGAGAAGAGAGGATGTTTATGTATTAACTGATTAAGTAATATGCTGTGCATGGATTAAATTCAATTCCACAAATATTTATTAAACAACTATAAAGTGTTGGTTACTGGGGCTACAAAGATAAAAATAAAAAACATCCCAGTCTCTTACCTTAAGGGGAGAGGCTTTAATAGGAGGTATAAGGTATATACATAAATAGTCATGATGCAAGAATTGGAAAGGTCCTGGTTTAAGCCACCAAATATCACCCTTATGATTAACTTGAAAAGAGAAGACTTCTTGAAGTTGTTTGTTTCCAGTGGACAAAACAATTGTGCTCATGATTGTTGTTTCAATTATTTCCTTGGTGGGTTTTTGAGAATTTAAGATCTACTGTCATCATAGGTAGGCAATATGGTTGAAGGAATGATAGCTATTGTTGGATTATAACTCTGTTCAATGATTCTCTGATGATTAATATCAAGGGAAACATAAAATTTTAAGATATATATGTTTGTCAACAGGGCTTGCTGCAGTCATAGGAAATGCTCAGTTCTAGGGCCTAGAAGAAAAGGGATTCCCTATAAATAGGGACATCCTCTAAGACGTTCTTGATTGTAGGTAACATTGTTCATCAAGTTGTAGAACATTATAAAATTTCCTAAATGAGATTCACAGTCACACAGAGAAATTAGGCCTTACTCTCCATCCAGAAAAAAAAGAAGTCAACAAAAAAATCCCTATTTTTCAGACTGCAATATTCATAGTCCCTACAATGGTCAATCAGTACACGTATCTGGGACAGATGGTGCAGACAGACTATGGGCCAGGTGCAAAATCGAAGAAGTGGAAGAATGGGCTGGTTTGCATTTGGAAGATCGTGCAGGGCTTTCAACAACCCTTCATTTCTATAGTCAACAGAATCCCTTCTTTTTAATACAAATATTTTCTTGGTGATACTTGTGCGGCCCAACAGATGGGCAACCTCTACCCTCTGTGGGAACCAGTGCAATGTCAATAGAACTGGAAGGGGCCATGTACATTGAATGAACTCTCTGAAGAATTTATATAAGGACATAAAAAAGAACTGCATAGAATGAGGTCTTTATAGATGTGGTGTGCACTGTTTGTGAAGAGTATCCATGTCAATGAAATCATGGATTCATTGAAGAAAGAAGATAATAAAAGATTTGGGGAATAATCAGCTAGTTAATCAGATGGTATGTGAGAAAAGAATTTGGATTTTAGAACCAAATTTTTAAAATAGGGAAGACAGGAACCTGGCCAGGAATGGAGTATGCCTCAAGAAAAGCTAATAAGACTTTTACTAGAGTTATATAAATCTAATCAAAAGGGCTAGAAACTAAAAATGAAGAGGGAGAGAGAAAACTCCTTTTCCACGGCTGATATCATGAAGAACAGCTACAATACATGAAACATAGCAATAGAGGTACTCAAAAGTTTATTGGGGAACTAAAGAAAAATCTAAAAATACTAACAACAAAAAACAAAGACCTAGAGACATTACAAACAAAAACAAAAAAACACCATGGCCTCAGATGTCTAAATAAAATGCAGTTTTGGGCAGCATGAGAAACAGTGCCTAGCAAAGTTTGCCCTGGTCAAACTACATCTAGAATATTGTGTTCAGTTATATTTTAGGAAGAACAATGATAAGCTTGAGTGAGAACAAATAGGGTGGCTAAGGGTTTTGATGATCATGCTATATGAGGAAAGTCTGAAGGAACTAAGAATGTTTAGCCTGAAGAAGAAAAGATTTAGAGGCCACGCTAGCTGTCTTTTAGTATGTGGAAGGCTGTCATGTGGAAGAAGATTAGACTTTTTCTTCATGGCCCTGGAGGGTACCATTAATAATAATAATATGAAGTTGAAAAAAAAAAGCAGATATAGGCTTGACATAAAGGAAAAACTTCCTAAGAAAAGTCAGAAGGGTTGCTACAAAAAGAACAAGCAAAGACTGAATTGAACAAGCAAAGTCAGGTGTTGTAGGGGGAATTCTTGTTCAGAAGACAGTTTGGGCAAGCTAGTCACTAAGTATCCTAATTCTGAGATTCTGGGGGTCTATTTATAGATATAGAGAGAGATATATGTAGATATGGATAACTATGTATATATATACATACACACATATACATATATACATACATGCACACACACATATATTGGAAGGGGGAAGGCAAGGAAATTGTGGTTAAGGGACTTGCCCAAGGTCACACAGCAAGTAAGTGTGTCAAGTGTCTGAATCCAGATTTGAATTCAGGTCCTCTTGACTCCAGGGACAATGCTCTATTCACTGCTAAATGCTGGAGAAGATGTGGGATGCTTTATTCACAGCTATTCTAGCTGCCCCCAGTCCCTAATATATTGAAGCATGTGGTGAACAATTGTTCCTTTTTCTTTTTTTTTAAGATCTATACTTTATTTTTTAAATTACATTTTATGTTTATTTTTAGTTTACATCATTTATTTCCACAAGATTTTGAGTTACAAATTTTCTCCCCGTCTTTCCCCTACCCACCATCCCAAAACAGTAATCCCACTGTATACCCCTCTCCCCCAATCTCGTCTCTCCTATATCCTTGCCCATCAGCCCCCTGCCCCCAATTTTCCAGTAGGGCAAGATGGATCTCTATACCCCAGTGCCTGTATATCTTATTTCCCAGTTGCATGTAAAAAAATAATAATTATTATTTATTTAAACATTTTATTTTAAAACTTTGGATTCCAGATTTTTCCATTCTTCCCTCGTCACCCACCCTTACTGGGAAGATAAGCAATTCGATATAGTTGTACAGGTGTAGCTATGCAAAACATTTCTATAGTGGATATATTGTGAAAGACGGACTATATTTCCCTCCATCCTATCCCAACCTCCACTTGTTCTATTCTCTACTTTGACCCTGTCCCTTTTCAAAAGTGTGTGCTTCCAACTTCCCTTTCCCCAACCTGACCTCCCTTCCATCATCCCCCCTTTCATACCCTTTCCCCCTACTCTCCTATAGGGTGAGATACCCTATTTAGTGTGTATGTCATTCCCTCCCTAAGCCAAATTCAATGAGAGTAAGGTTGACTCATTTCTCTTTTGCCTTTCTGTTCTTCCCCTCCATTGTAACAGTTTTCCCTTGCCTCTTCTATATGAGATAATTTACCCCATTCTGTCTCTCCCCATCTCCTCTCATTATATTGCTCTCTCACCTCTCAATTTCACCTTTTAAGTGTCATCCCTTCCTATTCAACTGGTCCTGTGCCCTCTGTCTATGTATTCCTGTACACATATATACATACTCACATATGTATTCATATGCCCATATACCCTCCTATATAGACACATATATGTATGTATACATACATATATATATACATTTCTATTCCCTTCAACTATTCTCATACTGAGAAAAGTTTCGTAAGTTACAATTAATGTTTTTCCATGTAGGAATGTAAATAGTTCAACTTTGATAAGTTCCTTATGATTTCTTTTCCCTGTTTACCTTCTCATGCTTCTCTTGCTTTTTGTATCTGAATTTCAAATTTTCTATTCAACTCTGTTTTTTTCATCATGAATGCTTGAAAGTCCTCCACTTCATTGAATAACCATATTTTCCCCTGAAACATGATATTCAGTTTTGTTGGGTAGGTGATTCTTGGTTTTAATCCCAGCTCCTTTGACCTCCAGAATATCATATTCTAAGCCCTTTGATCCCTCAGTGTAGAAGCTGCCAGGTCCTGTGCTATCCTGATTATGTTTCCACAATATTCAAATTGTTTCTTCTTGGCTGCTTATAATATTTTCTCCTTGATCTGGGAATTCTAGAACTTGGCTATAATATTCCTAGGAGTTTTCTCTTTGGGATCTTTTTCAAGAGGTGATCGGTGGATTCTTTCAATCTCTATTTTGCCCTCTGGTTCTAAAACATCAGGGCAATTTTCCTTGAGAATTTCTTGGAGGATGATTTCTAGGTTCTTTTTTTGATCGTGGCTTTCTGGTAGTCCCATAATTTTAAAATTATCTCTCCTGGATCTGTTTTCCAGGTCAGTGGTTTTTCCAATGAGATATTTCACATTGCCTTCTGTTTTTTCACTTGTTTGGATCTGTTTAATAGTATCTTGATTTCTCATAAAGTCACTAGCTTCCATTTGCTCCAATCTAATTCTGAAGGAATTAATCTCTTCAGTGAGCTTTTGAGATTCTTTTTCTATTTGGCAAATTCGGCTTTTTAAGGAATTCTTCTCATTGGCTTTTTGAGCCTCTTTTGCCATTTGAGTTAGTCTGTTTTTTAAGGTGTTATTTTCCTAAGTCAGGTTGTTGACTCTCTTTTCATGATTTTCTTGCATCATTCTCATCTCTCTTCCCAATTTTTCCTCTACTTCTTTTATTTGGTTTTCAAAATCCTTCTTAAGTTGATCTATGGCCTGTAACCAGCTCATATTTTTCTTGGAAGCTTTTGGTGCAGGAGTTCTGACTTCACTGTCTTCCTCCTGTTCCATGCTTTGATCCTTTTTGTCCCCCAAAAAGGAATCCAAAGTTGGACTGCTGTGCTTGCTTTGCTTCCTTTGCTTGCTCGTGTTGCCACTTAATTATTTGACTTTTGAGCTTTTTGCCACAGTAGAACTCTGCTTCCAGAGAGGAAAGCTATGTTCCAAATCGCTGGGGTTTTCTCAGCTGCCAGAACTAATAGTTGGGTGCCCTCTCAGAAGTCTCCACTGGCTCTGGCACACTGGTCACACACCCCAGGACCTCCACCCTAGACAGCAATCCAGATCCAAGCAGGGTAAAGTAAGAGCAATTACCCCTCAGACTGGTTGCTTGGTCCCCCTACAATCTGCAGTCCAGGAGCTTTGAAGAAGCCATGCAGTGGTGGCCGCCTCACCTCAGCTGCTTTTTTCTCTGGGGGCAGAGGCCATACCGCATTCCTGGACCCTCTATTCTCACAAAGTCCACACTGAACTCTCACTTTGTCTTTGGCATTTATGGGTTGATAATTCTGGAAACCACCATGGCTGCTGGTGATCCACTCTCCCCAAGTCCCTCCAGCTGGGGCTAGTCGGGCTGCCCTGAGAATAAAACCACAGATTCACATGGGGCTGGGCTCAGCTCCCAGTGCACTGTGATGTGACTTCCTGTCAGCCTGCTGGGCTGCCTTCAACAGGAGATTTGTTTCTCTCTCTCACTTTGTGGGTTCTGTAGCCCTAAAGTTTATTTAGAGTCATTTTTATAGGTATTTGAGGTGGTTATGGAGGGGGCATACAAAGTTTTCCTGATTCTATGCCTCCATCTTGACTCCAGCCTCGCCAATTTTTCCTTTTTAATGCTCATTTCCATTCTAAATCCATTGACTGCCTCATCTTGTTGCATTTCAGGGGAAACTAAAGAGCAAAAATGAAAGTGCCAGAGATTCTATGGGCAAGATGGCAGCAACACTTAGGACTAGAATATGGGACTTCATGATTTGCAAAGTGTTTTACTTCTATAATCTCGTTTTAGTTTCCCAACAATGCCATGATGTGAGTATTATTCTCATTTTATAGCTAAGAAAAATGATGATGCTTGGACAATGGTGATGATGGTGATAACAAAAATAGCCAGCATTTATGCAGAGCCTACTATGTACCAGAGACTGTGCTAAGCACTTCACAGATATTATCTCATTTGATCCTAACAACAATCCTGGGAGATAAGGGCTATCATTATCCCAATTTTAGAGCCGAGGAGACTGAGGCAAACAGAGATTAGCTACCTTGCCCAAGGTCACACACTTAGTAAGTCTCTGAGACCAAGTTTGAATTCAAGTCTTCCTAACTCCAAGCCCCGCACTCATTTCACTGCACTACCTAGCTGCCATGTTATTTGTGCAGGGTCACACAGTTAATGTCTGGTTGAGCCAGTACTCAAATCCAGGCCTTTGTACTTCAAGTCCAACACTCTGCTCACCATACCACTCTGCTCAAGCAATCAGTCACAGACCGAAGTTATGACCTCAGATTATTGATTCCTGTCGGAACCAAAGCTTTTAAAAACACAAAAACCAAAACCTGAGGTTGCAATTTGTCTAAAAATCAGTATGTTGCCCCCAATCAAGCCAAGAAATCTTTACTGAATGCCTACTGCATGTCAAGATGCCATAGACATCTTGTTGAATATTACTTTCCATTTTATTGATGGCAAGTTCTTTGACAGGGACAAGGTGATAAGGTTGGGAGATAGAATGGGAAGAAGCGGGTAAAGGAACCCTGCTTTGCACTGGAATACATCAACAAAGGAGATTTGGTCGTTTCTGTTCTTGGATAGCTTTAAGAAGATAATGGACAAGCCATTCCCCAGTAGATAAGTGGTCAAAGGACATAAACAGTTCTCAAAAGAATTATGAACCATTAACAACAATATGAAAGAATGTTCCAAATAACCAATAATAAGAGAAATACAAATCAAAACAACCTACCTCACACCCAACAAATTGGCAAAAATGATAAAAGAGGAGAACAGTAATTGTTGGACAGATTGAGGGAAATACACTAGTGCATTGTTAGGGGAACTATGAATCAGTACAAACACTTTGCAAAGCAATTTGAAATTATGAAAATAAAGTGACTAAGATATCTATTTAAATGACCCAGATATTCCACTACTAGAGTCATACCCCAAGGAGGTAATTGATAAGAATACCCATAGACGCCAAAATATTTATAGCAGTATTTTTTTGTGGTAGCAAAGAATTGGAAACAAAATAGATCTCGTTGACTTTAGAGTGGCTAAATAAAATGTGATATGTGAATGTAATGGAATATTACTATGCTGTAAGAAATGATAAATATGATGACTACAAAGAATCATGAAAAGACTTACATGAAATGATACAGAGTAAAGTAAGCAGAGCCAAGAAAACTATACACACACTGACTACAACAATGTAATGTGGAAAGAACAACCACAAAACAATTAAAAATGAATGTTGCAAAATTAAAAAGAACAAGGCCTAACCCTAACAAAGAGATATGAGGACGCAGCCCCACCCCTCTCCTTTGCAAGGATGGGAGGTCCGTGGGTGTCGAACACTTCAAATATTTTCAGACTTGCATAATATATTGATTGTTTTCACTTCTTCATTTTCCCCTTTAAATATTCTGTTGTATAACTTTGGTTTCTTTAAAACTATATATTCTGTTATATGGGATGGATCTCTGGGAGAATGAGAAGTAAAAAGACGAGAAATTTTTGCAATAAAAAACAAGGATATAAAAAAAATCACTTTCAAAGAAAGAAGAAAATTGGCAATTATCTGTCTAAGATGGTTTAGATTGTCCCCTTCTCAAGAAAAAGGCAAGCAAGAGAAGTTAATCTTTCATGGTTCTTTCCAACTCTAGGATTCCTACAGGGTCTTAAATCCTAGATGATTTGGAGGATTTTTACAACACGTTTGCAACTCCCATCAATAATTCATCCTTCAATAAGTGCAGCTTATATCTTTGTGTGTGCATGCATGTGTATATATACATGTATATGCAACACATGCACATGCATACATACATGAATGAGGTAGCTGGTGGTGCAGTGGATAGAGTGTTGGTCCTGGAGTCAGGAAGACCTGAATTCAAATCTGGTCTCATACACTCATGAGTTGTGTGATCCTGGGCAAGTCACTTAACCTGTTTGTCTCAGCTTCCTCAGCTGTTAAAGGGGAATAATAATAGTGCCTACCTCTAGGGCTTGTTGTGAGGATCAGATGAGATAATATTTGTGAAGCACTTAGCACAGTGCCCAGAGCATAGTAGCTACTATATAAAGGTTTGTTCCAGCTTATTCCCTTTTCTTTCCCCTTGATCACTCCCTTATATTTCATTCTCTTCATCCTTATTTTATTCTTTGAGTTTGTCATCTCCCAGTGATACCCAAAGCCCTATCTAGGTGCTGGCCAAGGAAGTCAATTATAGGAACACAGAGAATTAAGAAAGGGTCCTCATCCAATCCAACCCTTTGGGGGGGAAAAAAGTCGATTAAGAATTGGAGGCCTAAGAGAGGTCAATGGACCGAACAAGTCACATGGATAGTGAGTGTTGAGATTTGAACCTATGACTTGGATGCCAGATTCTATTAATACACTTTCCACCGCCCTGGAAAATATCCAGAAGATCCAAGCTACTAGTCTACTTCAGGTAGGGATGAGAGAATATTATGATAGTTTGATTAAAGGCTCCAATTTGAATATTGCACAAGTATTTCACAGGAATAAACCCAGCTCTTCCCTAGGTAGAAAGATTCCCTTGCAAGTCAAGTTGTTTCAGTCGTGCTGTGTGGTTTTTTGTGGGGTGGAGTGGGAGAGAAGGGGAACTGGTTCAGTTCATAGCTCAGCAAAACAATTACTATCTGTGTTCACTCTGAGGTAGAACAAATTAGTGTCGTTTATCGCGTTAGGGGCTCATGAATCAGTTTGGCTTAAGTCCCTGTGGGTGTTGGTATGGTCCTTTTGGGTCTCTTTTTCAAGAAATACATGTTAATTCCACAATGAGAACAATGAAATATCTCCATGCAACAGTACCTCTGGGGCCTCCGAAGAACTGTACTTACGAAGCACACGGAGCCACATTACTCTGTGGCAGTGAGAGCTGGGGGGGGTTCTTAACAGCTGGATTAAGGGCTTCATTGATCAGAAAATCTCCAGAGGTAACACTAGTGCCAGGGAAGAGAAGAATTGTTAACTGTGGAGAGAGAGCACGAAGGCAGAGCCTTCAGAGGATGGAGATGGAGAAGGAGAACAAAGAAGGCTGAAGGTGAACTGCAGGAAACAGGGATTTCACTTTTGTAACTACATCTTCAGTATAAATAATACATTCATGTTTATTATAAAAAATGTAGACACTCCCTCCCCTACCCCCCCCCCAAAAAAAAAACCTTTGTGAGGAAATCTTAGCTTTCATCACATACGATGAAAGCCAGGGACGGGCTGTTTCCTTTGTTTTTGTTTTTGTTTTCCCCTCCTCTAAGGTAAAAGTCCAGGGAGGCGTGTATGACCCACAAGTCACTGATGCTGACTCTTACATTCTTCTCCTCCTTCTGTCTCTAGCTTCATTTCCTCTTGGGCAGGAATTTGCTGGCCCCACTTATACATTGCATGACATCGTCATCATCATCATCATTCTCATCATCACCATCACAAAATCTAACATAAGTGCTCTACATGTTGTCTCATTTGATCCTCACAACAACCCTGGGAGGGAACGCTTTTAATGATGTGGAAACTGAGGCAGATAGAGGTTAAGTGACTTGCTCAGGGTCACAAAGCTGACAGTGTCCTCTATGAACTGTGCCACCTGGCTGTCAGAGAGAGGGGCATGGAGACAGAGACAGAGAGAAGCAGCATTTATTTATTAAGTGTTGATGTACCAGCACTGGGGATTCTAATAGAGGCAAACAAGAGAGTTCCCACCATCAAAGAACTTACATTCTAATGGGGGAAGACAATACATCATGGGGAGCTAGAAAGGGGTGCAGAGTTATGTTGTGAAGATGGCCAGGAAGTCGTGTGAAGTCCTAATTCTGGACAGAATAAGGTGAAAGCTCGCTTATCAGAATAGGGGGCCCCAGAGACAGAATTCAAGGTTCTGTTGGGAGGAAGATAAGGATGGTGAGTATGCCTGCTGACAATATGGCGCAGAGATGGCTTGTTGGAGTTCAGACATTCAGGTATGCCCTCTTCATAATGCCAGGCAATAGTGTACACGGGGGTTTCCTCAGCAAAGATACTGCGGTGGTTTGTCATTTCCTTCTTTAGTGGATTAAGGCAAACAGAGTTTAAGTGACTAGCCAAAGGTCACCCAGCTAGTAGGTGTCTGAGGCTGGATTTGAACTCAGATATTCCTGACTCCATTATATACCCATTGAGCTTAAAATGCTGATGTAGAACTTAATCTGTTATTCTCTAGATTATACAATAACTTCTCAACTCATGGTCTTTAATTTTAGCTTCCGCAACCTTTTGAGAAGGGGCAGAGGAGGATTCCAAGAGGCAATAGGAAGAATTATCTAAAATTAGTGTGACATATTGGACTTCAGGCTTCAAGAAAGCAAAATTATATTTAGCCAGGAAATAATCTCCAAAGAAATTTTCCTAGCTTTCTTATTTTTATTCTTTTTTAAAAATTATCAATATTTTGTTTTGATAGAACAGATAGTTCTTAACAAAATATCAAAATAAGACTGAGTCCAAGTTTTGCAGAACAAATCCTATTATTAAGAGAATGTAGTTCCCCACCCCTGCCCCAGAACAAAAAGGTGACACAGTAGATAGAGTGGAGTCAGGAAGATCTGAGTTTAAATCCTGCCTCAGACACCTCCTAGCTGAGTGACCCTGATCAAGTCACAAAACATCTGTCTCATTTTTCTCAACTGTAAAATGGAGATTATAATAGAACCTGCCTCACGGGGTTATTGTAAAGATCAAATGGGGCACCATTTGTAAAGCCTTTAGCAGCTTGCCAAATGCCTGGAACTTTGTTGTTGCTATTCAGTCATTTTTCAGTCATGTCCGACTCTGTGACCCCATTTGAGGTTTTCCTGGCAAAGACACTGGAGTGGTTTGGCATTTCCTCCTCCGGTTCATTTTATAGATGAGAAAACTGAGGCAAACAGGGTGAAGTGTCTTTCCCAGGGTCTGAGACCAGATTTCAAATCAGGAATATTAGTCTTCCTGACTTCAGACCCAGTACTCTATTCACTGTGGCACCTAGCTGCCCTGAAAGATAATAGGCACTTACTTAAGGTTTATTCCCTTTCCCCCTTAGCCCAGTTAACTGAAAGGAGGGATGAATCCTTTAAATTTGATATTATGGTACCAACCTGACCTTGTTTTTTAACCAGAGCTTTATTGCCTCCAAAGGTTAACTTTAGGTTGTTGCAATAATTAATCATTACATAATTTTTTCCCTTAGAATTATTATTTTAGCTCTGCTTTCTTCATTGTGCATCACTTCGTACCAATCTTCCCATGTTTCTCCAAATTATTTATACCCCTTACTACTTGTGGTGTAGTAATATTCCATTATTTTCTATATTGTTATTTGTGCAACCCTTCCCCAATCACTGAGTACACATTTCTTTCAGTGTTTCATTATCACAAGCAATGCAAGCAGTATGAACGTTTTTGTGCAATAGACTCATTCCTTGCTGTCTATAACCTTCTATCTGTAACCTTCCACTCCCAGTAGTGGAATCTCTGGGTCAAAGGGTTTGAAAAATTTAGTAACTTTCCCACAAGACAATACTCTGCTAAATACAGTAATTCCTTATCTTCTACCTCCACACCTTAAATAATCTGAAATCACTCTGCAACTAAGTAAATTTATTACATCTATAATTCTTTACATGTGGGGGAAAATGTTAATGGGTATTTTCAGTTCCCCATAATAGAGATCAGTTCTCACTTCAATGTTTTTTTGCATGTATTATGCACAAAAATTCTAAAAAAAAAAAAGTCATTTAGACTGAAAATTTTATCAAAAACACCATACCTTAGACTACAAAAAATGTGACCTGGAGTACCCTCTCTCTAGGAGTCTAGAACACTGCTCCTTCCCCCTTCTAACTTTGCTTCTGACTCTCTGGACATCGTCACAATGATTCATCTACCTTTTCAACCTTGAATTTCCCTCAATGCCTGGGGTATCCTCACCCTGGAACATCCCTCTGCCATGCTGGCTCCTTTCTTCCATTGGTGAGTTCCTTCCAGGGGCCTTCATTTGGGGGATGTGCCGAGGGCCTTAGCCATCCATATTTCATTCCCCTCCCAGTTGGGCTTTTAACTCTCCAGACTTTGCCACCATGCCCTTACAGAGGTACCTTCTCTCCCCATCCCTTCCTCTTTCAGCTCCCTTTTATAGGTGCTGTCTCCACCACCCTCCCCCCACATTAGAATGTAAGCTCTTTGAGGGCAGGGATCGTCTCTCCTTTTGCTTGTATTTGTATCCCAAGCACTTAGCACAGTGCTTGACACATAGTAGATAATGCTTAATCCCGTCCCTCCTCCCCTGTTGCCTGCCTGCACGTATAAAATCAAATGTTCATGGACTGGTTCCATTCTCTTTAAAATCACTCTGAAAAAATGTTCTTCTATGGAGTGTGAAATGTTTTAATGACAGATCTTCAGATGGGTTTATAGGTCAGAAATCTCTTGTGGGGTCTTAGAAGGCAATCAGCCCAAATCATTCATTTTGCAGGTGAGGAAACTGAGGTTAAATAACTTTCTGAAGATCAGGCAGGTGGTAAGGAATCAACCAGAGAATCTGGAGCTTGATGGGCCTTCAGAAGCCATCCAGTCCATCCTAAACTGGAATAAGAGGCCCTCTGTTAGCTCTTCAACAAAAGTGTGCTTCGTTCTTGCTTGAGGAAGAACCCACCACCTCCCAAGACAGCCCAATTCTGACTTGGAATAGTTACAATAGTTAGGGAGTTTCCTCATACATGGAGCCTGACTCTGGACCTCCCTGCAATTGCCTTCCTTTGAATCTAGTTCTATTCTCTGAAGCCAAGTAGAACAGGGCTTCCGCATCTTCCGCATCCCTAACTCTTTTCTCAAAGATCAAATGACACAATAATTTGTAAAGTCCTTAGCATGATGCCTGGCACATGTTAGGTGCTCAATAAATGCATGTACCCCTTTTCCAAACCATGTATTTCTAGATATTTCCATTTATATTCACATGGTATGATTTCAAGACCTTAACTATGCAATCTCACTGGGCTCTGGCTTATCAATGTCCTTCCTAAAATATGATGCTCAGAGCTAAACGTAATATTCCACATATGGGCCAAGCATGGCAGAGTCTGGTGGAGACACCCATCCCCATCCCGGATACCACAACTCTCTTACTGCAGCCTAAGAAGGCCTACTTTTCAGTCTCTCATATTGTGCTGATGATTCAAGTTGAGCCTGGAGTACATTAAAATCCTCAGATCTTTTTCACACATTCTTTTTATCTCAAGCATACACATTTACATTAATCCCTATTAAAATTAATGCTATTAGAATTGGTCTAATGTTCTAGAATGTGAAGAGCTTTTTTGTATCCTGTCATACTATGTGCTTGCCATCCCTCCCAGCTTTGCATCATTGATAAATTTGATAAGCATATAATCTATGGCTTCCAAGTCACTGATAAAAAATGTTATATAGCATTGGGCCAAGGACAGATCTCTGAGTATCTCCACCAGAGACCTCCCTCAAAGCTTTGATTAGATCATTAATAAGCATTTTGGGGTCAATTCATTATTAAAGTAAATTTCATCTGCCACATTCCTCTGATTTCCCAAACTAGTAACTGTCTAAAAAAGAAATCAGGTTAATCTGGCATAGCTTTTTCTAGATGAACTGACGCCTCTTCTCTTTGTTCACTGCTTCCTTTTCTAGATGTTTCCTGACCACTACTTTAATGATATAGTCTAGAATTTTGCTAGGCATTGAATTTGAACTCACCAACCTATACTTTACAGACTCCACTCATTCTCTTCTTTGAAAACCGGTGCAAGATTTGCTCTTCTCCAGCCCTGTGGCCCTTTCTCCACAAGATTTCAAAGAGAACCAATTGGCAATGACATCTACAATTTTTTTTAGTTCTGGGGGATATAATTTGTCTGGACCTAAGGCCTTAACGTTATCAAGGACATTCAGGTATTCTCACATTATCTCCTTACTTATTTTATGTTTCAATTCCCTCCTGACTTTTCAGGTCCTGTCTTTCCCAGCACCAAAACAATTTCCCTAAGCAGAAAAAGAGGAGCGATAGACGAGCGACCCTCTTTCCTCTGTCATTATCATAGTCCCATGTCCCTTGAGCACCACTCTTACCCTTTCTTTCATCTTCTTTTCCACAATATAGATTTTTTAAAAATATATATTTCTCTTGGCCTTAGTTTTCCTCACTGGCTTAAGTTTGAGTTTTAGTGCTTTGAGCACTATTATTAAAGGAGCGCAGCAAACTTTTGCTCCCATTTTCTTTGCATTTTATTTAAATTAATTAATCAATGCGTTCTCTGTACATCCACAAAGGTTTCCAGTGAATTCACCTTTTACCATCTTATTGGAATTATTTCTCTTTGTGTCCTCAGAATTAGATTTTTAAGATCCTCCCATCTAGTCTAACTTTCTTGATAGAATTTTATATCATGGGAACATACTTATCCTTTTCCTAAACTCTTTGAAATCCATTCTTCCAAAATCTAAAGTGCATGTCAAAACTGTGATTAGATTTTCCTTTATTATCTATTATGATTCGAAGGCAAAAAAAAGTCACTTCCTCCCAAGATTCCTATTTTTTCTACTAGTTTCTCCTTACTCAACATAATTAGGTCCAGAATAACACATTCTCTTGTCATTGCCTCCACTTTTTGAAGGATAAAGCATTAAGGCAAGCCTAGAGCTTAATATGTGGTCTTCTTTTGATAGGGAGAGTACTCCAGTAGATGTCAGGATTCTTTCATCACTACTATATTATGCCCGTGTCAGTCCTATAACCTATGCTGCAAACTCAACAATATGTTCTTCTTTGTGTCCAGGTAGCCCATAGTATATATTATAATAATACTGCTTCTGTTTGTGTCGCCATTGATTTTCACTCAAATGTGTTCTCCCCAATGATTCATCCCATCTCTGCTTGCTAGTTTTCCTCACTTATCTTCTTAATGTACAATACTATTCTTATCCTTCCTCTTTTACCACTTTTTTTCTTTTCAATATGGTACCTTGCCAGAGCCATATTCTAGTCATGGGTCTCATCCCAATAAGTCTCAGTAAGGTCAGATTTGCCTCTTTTCTTCTTTATTGATATCCACTTTTTGTGCATTCATGCATAGATATTTGGGGCCCTAGGTATTATTCCTGGCTCCTTTCTTGGATCTTTCTTTCATCTCCTATGAATTACTGTCTTCTTTCTTGCCATTTTTCCTGTCTTGTATCTACTTTCTGTGATATTGCTTGGTGGTTATATACTTAAAGTTTTCTCCCTCCCTTCTTGTTTGTTTTTTTGGTTTTGCAGGGGGGAAGGCAGGGCAATTGGGGTTAAGTGACTTGCCCAAGGTCACAGGGCTAGTAAGTGTTAAGTGTCTGATGCCGGATTTGAGCTCAGTTCTTCATTGGCCATAGGACCAATGCTCTATTCACTACACCACCTAGCCGCCCCTCTCCCTCCCATCTTTAGGTTAAATTCTTTTTGGTTAGACTTGCAAGAATTGGCAAAGAACAATCAGTAAAACTGTGTTTTAGAAATCCAAATCCCCTTCTTAAGATCTATTCTCATTCTTTCTTAGCAAATCTAATAAATGACCACCAGGGTGTAGGAGAACAAGGTAGGCCAGTGAGACAGAATATGTATTGGGGTTATAGACCATGATTGCACAGGGGCTCTCCTCATCAAAGACAGACTAGAGAGAAAGGTAATGAAGACAACAGAGAGAACCAAGAAGATAAGACCCAGAGTCAGCAGCCACCTCAATGTCCATACTGCCATAACTTCAGTTGCTTATACAGATACCCAGAGAACTCTAAACCACAAGATGGCAAAGAAACAAAAGCAGCTAAACAACCATCTGAGAAGACGCCTGTTCCCCAGGCTGAGCAGGGTGGGGCTGAGTAAATGCTGGCTTACCTTCTCTACCATCATCCGGTTTAGTCATACTACAAGAAGAAAGAATATTAAATTCCAGCAATAATGAGAAGTGAACAAAAGAGTTGGAAAGGAAGGTCTAAGATCTTGCTTTTTCTTGTTAACTGGATAACAAGAACTCTGCATTATCTGTGCAACATGGGGTTTTTATTATTTTTAACCTGAAGAAGTCTCTTTTTGGGAAGGAAAAACATGTTTTTTAAAGCCTGGTTTTCTCAATATACCTTTAAAGATTTTTTTAATTGTTTCATATCTGTTCATATTGATACTTTTAAGAACCTCATTTTAAATTTGTATAAAAGTACACCTGGTTTAAAAAAAGAAATACATAAACTTCAAGCACCTGTTAGTAAAGGTCTTTAAATAAATAAGTAAAAAAATGTCTATTGATGGATCAGCTGCCTTGGGAGATACGTGCCCCAGGAAGATAGAACCTCTTTCTGTTGTTGATGTCGGGTTACAGTTGTCCCACTACCCCATCATCATGGAGCCACCAACCGCCTACTAATTGTGTCTTTTGCCTCCAGCCCTTACTGGTGGATCTCTTTCCTGAGAACCCCTGAGAGCTGCACAAACTACAGCTTCCTCCTCAAAGTGTCAATCTTCATGGGCAAACCTCTTATCTATTCCTTAGGTCCAACTAATCTTTCATTTTTTTCTTCTTTTTATCACTTTTTTCTGCTAGTACAGGCAAGATTCCCTTAAATTTATTTAGATCATTTTTCATTATTTTTAGCCTGAAGCCCACTTTTAATAAGAAAAAATTTTACATAGCCTGTGATTTTATTGTTATGAGAATATACTTTCCTACTAACACAAATCAGCAATAGTTTGGTGACTTCTAATTTTAGAGAAGTTGGGATACTGAGAGGTTAAGTGACTTGCCCAGTGTCACACAGCGAGTTTGTGTCAGTAGTAGGCTTAAACCCAGGTCTTGTGGATTCTAAGACCTGATCTCTTTCCATATCACTGTTACTTTTCACCTTCTTCCAATTTAAAACAAAACAAAACACTTCATTCTTCCCATTAATCTAAAAAGTGTATTTATCAATCCCCTTTACATTCTCTTCTCAGATGAAAACCAGTCTCCATTTTGACTATAGATAGTTATTCTTTAGTTGTAGTGAAAAGGCAAATATCATTCACTCTAAAATGCCACTACAAATTCTCCTTGCCCTACATTTTTACTGGGAGCACCATCCTCAGACCTTAGACATTAATTTTGGTAGTTCTTGTGACCAGCTCCTATAACTAACTGATATGGCCAACTGTTGACTACATATATTCACTTCAACAGGGACTCATTCATTACTGCTGCTTAATGAGACTTTATTTATTCTACCTTTTCTGTGGAGATGAGGCTAGATTGTTCAACCTCCTTTCTTTGGCAATTAGCAGCTTCCTGAAAAAGGCCAAACTGTTTTCTCACACTCAGGATAATGTATTATCTAATCAAACTGCTGGTCTGATAACTAATCTAGGACAAATTACTGAATGTCTTTGTATCATGTCCAGTATGAAGGATCCTATGTGTGGCCTACAGACTGACAATAATGAAAACTGACTACATCTATAATGGCTGCATTTACAATCAGAATTTTGCCTCCTGTTGATCAACTCAACAGCATGAAGTAATAAGGATTCAATATATGTGTATTGCTTTACCCAGAATATTTTTATATTGAAATTACCTTTATCACATTTTATAGCATTCTCACTAATAAGGAACAAGAATTATAAACCAATATGGAATTTCTTTGGTTTTCCTTTTATGATTTCAAGATATTTTCATTAAAATAGATTTGTTATCTTTTGTTTCTTCCTGTTTTGTCTTCAGAACTGACCAACAGTGTGTCTTATTGTAAATGAGTCAAAATGCCAAATTCTACTGCATGAAAGTTGTTTTCTTAGGAATTTCATAAACAAATCAGAGATAGAAAGGACCTGAGATCATATATTGACAGGAACATTGATCTAGAACCAGAAGAAACCTCAGGAACCTAGTCCAATCACTCCACTCTACAGTTTCAGAAACCAAGGACCAGAGATCCCAGCAAATTTTTAAAACTCAACTTGTCTTTTTTCTTCCAGTGAGCACACCGTTAGACTACGCCATCTGATTGTTAGTTTACATTCAAGGAATGTTAACTTTCCTGTTGTGAACTATAGCAAAACAACATTAAGGTGAATTTCCTGACAATATTTCAGTATCAAATTTCAATGTGGATTATCTCAGTGGTTGATCCTTTTATTCAGTTTGTTTTTAGCAATGGATAATTGAAAGTTAAATGTACCTTCAATCCAAATCAATTCTATTTGAATCAATGAACATGTGTTAAATGTACCCTGTTTTAGGCACTGAGAATGTAAAGAGAGAACAAGAGACAGTCCTTTTCCTCTAGAAGCTTACATTCTCCTGGGACATATGTAGTGCGTTTCTTCATAAGAGTTCAAGAGTGATTTCACATCTACTCTCTCATTTGTCTTTTCCCATCCTATGAGGTATGTTGGGGCAGTATATCAGTCAGATACTTCCCAATTAATCTAGTTCCTAGAAGTTTCACTGACTGTATTTACTCTTTCACCTTTTTTTCTTAAGTCATAAGCTTTATAATTTATTACATCTCTTTGGCCATCAATCCACTATCCAAACAGTTAGCCATCAGTGACCAATTACATTCAGGTTAAGCAACATAACTTTAAATTAGGAAAAAAAAAACTAAGGTATCTTCATCAAGGGCTTGATGTGTGTTCTATATGCCTTTAATATCAGCTCATAAACTCTTTCACTTTCAACAATGCATGTTGGTTTTTACCTCTATCTTCTCTAGGCTAGCCCAAGGAAAAATAAACTGAAGCAGAGAGATGTTTGATGCATTTTTATGATGCCCTCATCTATCTGAATTTCAGCCAGTTAATATTTTTAACTAGTCCTCAAATGAAGTCCTATTCTGATTCATCATCATGGCCAGGAGACGACCCTCTTTTGAAAGAGCACAGGCTTTGACAAGTGTGACCACACCAAAAAAGGCTTCACCTGGCAAAATAGCGTGTGTGTGTGTGTGTGTGTGTGTGTGTGTGTGTGTGTGTATGATCCAAAGGCTAGCTTAGCTCAGTTCAAAGAGACACATCACTAGAAAGCTGTCTGCAACAAGCCACACAGGGCTTCTATGTAGACACAGATTAGGTTGTGTTCCACACTGGGTATAAGATAGGCACCACTCTGGCTAAGTTTGAGATTAATTGTCAACAGTTCCGAGGCAATATCTGATCTCTTTCATCTTCATGCATAATAGGAAAAAGAAGAAATCCTTTCTCATCAGAAAGTATTATTGTATTAATGACTAACTTTGATGGACTGGGCTCCCCTCAGCAATATAACGTTAGAAGACAACTACAAAAGATACATAATGGAAAGGGATATCCACATCCAGAGAAAGAACTACAGAGTCTGCAGATTGAAGCAAACTACTCGCTTTCTCTCATTTGTGTTTTTGTTTTGTTTTGTCCCTTCTTTCTCATTGTTCACCCCATTGGTTATAATCCTTCTTTACAACATGACTAATGTTCAGTGTGAAGGTATTTGTAGAACCTGTACTTGATTACATGCTGCCATGGAGGGGAGGGGAGAAAATTCAAAATTCAAGGGATTGTGGAACTGAATGTTGTAAACTAAAAGCAAAAAATAAATTTAGACTTTAAAAAAGAAAGCATTATTGTAAATCATTATGTACATAGCATTACATATTACCAGTGATATACCATAATATACATAGCATTACATATTACCAGTGATATACCATAATATACATAGCATTACATATTACCAGCGAAGTCCCAGGTATTTTCATTGCCCCAGGAGGATTTGATGTGGTATACACAGGATCTGTTCCTAGGGCTTCCATTGTATACCAATCAGAATGGTCAGTGGCATTAGTTGTTACTTCAAAGTTCCCTTGAATAAGTTATCACAGGGATTTTAGTTGCCAGGATTTGGCACAGACGTATAACTTAGCCTTCAGAAGGAGAAATGTGAAATAAAACACATCACTGACTTCATTGCTCTTTCTCTCTGTCTTTCGCATTATATGCAATCAAAAGTCCAAGGCTACACTGTTGATCTCTTGGCTTGACATATAATCAGCCATGTGAGACCTATCAATCAATAGGAAATATCTTGAGTATCTTCTTAGGATCATTTTTACTTATCCCTAATGAAAACTCTGAGAGTTGGGGGAAAAAACCCTCTAAATCATGCAACACTCAAAAGCAGCATAAGCTGAGAGAGAAATGCAGTGACCAGAGAGCACAGCTGCTATTGTATTTACATAAATCTATATTCCAACCTTTGAAATGCTTGAAAGAGTTTGAGGCAAATGTCCAGAGAGAGCAGGACAACAAGGGTAGAATCTGAGAACCAGAAGGGAACTTTGATGTCACTTAGTACAGCCCTTTTCCCAAAGCATGAATTATTTCTATGACATCCTTGACAAGTAGTCATCCAACATCTGTCTGAAGACCTCCAATGGGCATAGAGCTCACACCTCACCAAAGCATCCCATTCAGTGTTCTGACAGTTCCAATAGGAAGTCTTTCATTATGTTAAGACAAAATCTGTTTTCTGCCAAGTTCAGTCCACTGGGCTTAGATTTTCCCCCTGGCAACTAGAAGAAAAAAAATAAGACCCTGCTAATAGAATTCCTCTTCTGTACGAAAATCCTTCAGATATTTAAAGATGGTGATCATATTTCTTATTCCCTATTCCTGTCCTCTTCTACAAGGAAAACATTACCATTTCCTTCAACCAATTCTCAAATAGCATGGTACTAGTTTCCTGGTTCCATCATCTTTCCTGGGAAGCTCCCCAGACTAATTAAGCATTTTGCAGATTATCATAATAGTCTCCTCTTCAATACTACTTTGCCTTTTAAACAAATTAGATCCTTCACGTGGCCTAAAATAGGGTCAATTGTTGATATCCAATCTCTCATAATAACACTTAAAATAATTATATTTAGTATTTGTGCAGAGGATTGTAATGAAATTGGTCCACATGAATAGAAGGTCATTTACACTCCAAATATTTCAAAACCTCTGGGACTGCATTAGAGTAGGGACTCTTTTAATGAATAGAGATTGCAACCTATCTGTACTTTAATCAATATTTCCATGAGCTCTTGTAGCTTAAAAAATTCACCACCTGACAACCAACCTTTTGATGATGAACCTCTGAAAAGCAGCTAATCTGTTCCTCAGATGGCACATCCATTACAGGGCTGGTAATCAAAAGAAATCAATTTGATCTGGTAAAATCTGCCAACATCTGTGACATTCTGGCATAGCAAAAGACCATCAGAACTAGAGCTATCATCCCCTTCAAATTCTCCACATCAGCAGTACTAAAACTAGTTTCAAAGAATAGAGGAGAGTTAGAGTAATGGTAAAGCACTAGATGAGAGTCAGGGGATTCAGAGTCTAATTGCAGCTCTGCTACTAATTAATTATGTGATCATGGGCAATTCATATTGTCTTTCCAGACCTTCATTTCGTTAACTGTAAAATGAGGGGGTTGGATCAAACTATTTGAATAGTCATTTCTAGATTTTATGAAAAATTAAATCTAGAATAAAAGGAAACTATGTAGCATTCTCTTTATATAAAGATGGCTGCAGAATGAGCAGCTGTTTTCAAATATATTACATGTGTTATGACCAGAGTGAAGAAAAGTTCTTAGGATATTATTTCCCATACTACTTGGGGCCCAGAAAATATCAATATTTTGGAGGAAATTCCCTGGCCCTTATTTTCAGGAGACTGTGTGTCTGAGTGGTGGCATTACCAGGTAAAGACTGGGATTGGTGGGGAGTGTCCTTGGTGGTAGGAGCTTTTAAAAATACATAGAGATTGTTGATGGTAGGGAGGGAGAGAGATGGAGCCAGGGTGAGGGTGGAGGCTGCATTCAGCAGAAAAGAAAGAAAAAGACTGTGTGACTAACACTGCAATCACATCCATGAAACATAGAAATGATAATAGGAATAACAATAATAATAGATAGTGATGAAGATAGCATTTATACAAAAGTGATTTACAAATATAAGCAGAAAAAAAAAATAAAAGTATAAACAGAAACCTGAGGGATCTGAAGCAATTGCAGGGGTGGGGAGCCTGAGACCTGGACCTCCAGGCCACATGTAGCCTACTAGGTCCTTGGGTGTGGCCTTTTGACTGATTCCAAATTTTAAAGAACAAATCCTTTGAGTGGATTTGGTCTGTGAAGTTTGAATTCAGTCAAAGGGCCACACTTGAGGACCTAGAGGGTCACATGTGGCCTCAAGGCCACAGGTTCCCCAGCCCATGCCTATTAGGGTGAACGCAGTCAGTAGGGTACAGTTGATCTCCATTATCAAGACAAAGCTGAACAAAATTAGAAAGCCTGACTCCTTTTTCCACCTCATTTCTGCACATAAGATAATTTCCTCACTACTGTGGGTTTTCTGAGGGAGAGAGTGTTCATTTCTGTATGAGGGCTGAGAAAATTGATTCTATTACTTGATTTCTTGTTATTTACCTTGCTATTGTCTCCATTAAATACTTTGTTTCTTTGATTTTAGTCTTGACTGGTCTGTAACAGAATGTGCAATGGAATGGAGGCTTGGGTCATATATGCTTAATTAGAATGACCCCAAAACACTCCACACTAAACTTGAAGCTAGCAAGAGATTCCAGAGGTGAGGAGGACCCAAGTTCCATTTGGGATATTCAAATGATTTCCAAGATTTGGATCACAAACTTTGTTAGGTCCCACTAAACTTGGAGGGCTTGTTTTGATTACAGACCCAGTAATAGATTGCTATCTGAGGAATAGCCTAATTAAATTTTGATAGGCTCATCATCGAAAAGTTATTCTTCAGGTGGTAAATTTCAGGAGACACATGAACTCAGGAAACCATCTATTAAGGTCTAGATGGGCTGCAAGCTTTGTGAGTAGAGTTCCCCACATTCTTGAAATTGCAGGTCTTTTGAAGCATTTGGATTAAAGGTGATTTTATTTATTTATATATATATACACACACACACACATATATACATCATCACAATTCTCTGCAACATATATTATGTAGGGTCATTTCAAATGCTAATATGAGAGTCCCAGGGACTCAAATGGGAAAAGATTCATTTAAAAAAAAAAAACAAGGAATGGCTTTCTATAAGCCTTCTCTATCTAGAGAAATTAGAATGTCAGTTTCCTGGGTACAGCCTCACTGAGGAATGGAATGACATCATAGAAAATTAGGGTCTGAAGAAAAAAAAGTCTATTTCTGACTTTTCAGACAGAAAGTCTTAAGTACTCTTGTTATTCCATTCAGAAAACATGACAGTATACAGTGATTGCAGCAATTTTTTTTTTCTTTTTGGATTGCCAAGCAGGAAAATTTTCCAAGATAGGCTTTTTATACTAGCCCCCTCCTCCATTGCCAGGTCTGAAGTAAGCATCTCACAGTTCCCTTTGGCACTACATTAACATTACTAATCAAATAGCCCCACAAAGGAAAGCTAATATTCCCCACACACATACTTTTGCCATACCTTGAAACAATCTTCACTTCAAAGTCCCATAAGCTAATAGATGGTAATAGATTCCATATTACTTAGAAAGACTGCTGGTTAGAAAACTTCTACAATTTCTCCCAATGTCTAGCAGTGGGAACTAATCTCATCTTCTCCCACAGTGGAGATCAACCCCAGGTAGGCTCAACAACAAGATAGGTTTCTAGATCCCTTAATCTCCATCAGACTTGGGCGTAATCCCTCTGACATTCAATTCAAGCAAAGCTGTATCCGAGAAGGCAGCTACTTAAAGCATTCTCCTATCTGAAGTCAGCCAGCTGTCCAGATAATGGAACAGTGAACTTCACTTTGCTTTTAACAACTTTGCTGGAAAGCTCCATCCTTCTCACCCTCAATTTCCTACTTCTACGAAACTCACTGCTCTAATGATTTAGTAGTTCTTGTGTCCAAAAAAATAAAGTAACTATGGGCCATTTATTTTCAATATTATGGCCCTACAGCTGTGGGGGAGGGGGGGTAAATAATACAAAGCTAACCACTATTGTGGGGAGCTTAGAATTAAAAGCCTCCCATGTTGTCCATAGCAAGACATGACTAAACTATTTTTCCTGTCAAATGTTCCATAAAAAACAAAAAGGAAAATAGATTTAAAATGAAATTTCTTCAAACTTAAGTTCTTCTTTGATATATTTTACTAATCAGTCATTATCTTTAGAGTGTCAGAGGCTAAAAGGTAGAGTAGATAGTCAGGAAGAACTGGGTTCAGATCCTACCTCTGACACAACCAACGTGTGTGTGAGCCAGGACAATTCACTGAAACTCGTAGGCAACTAAGTGATTCTGAAAAAAATCTTCAGTTTCAAAAAAAGCCACCTGCATTGGAAGAGAGTATCTTCTTAGTTGGGAGTTCCCTATATCAATGGGGGTTAGGGGTGCGGCACCCCTATAATCTGGAAAATCTGTGTATAATGTTTTGGCACTTGCTTTGTATCAGAGAAGAAGTTCAATTTTTTTTTCCTTCTTCTTTTATGGGATGTTCCTTATTTTAAAATTTACATTAAGTATTTGGTTCTGTGTCATCTGCTGGCTTTTCTGTGTCATATGTTCTCAAAAAATTCCCATTTAATTTCTTATGCTGACACTCAATATATCAAAACCATGATAAGAAAAGTCACAATGTGGAAAGGATAATTACAGGTTCAATCCCTATCTGTATTTGAAAATGTTTTAGGAAAATCATTTTAAGCATGAATTCAAAACATATACTTTTAAATTATTGTTCTCAGAGCCAGAATGGACTTTGGAGAATAACTGGTTCAGCATCCTAATTTAATTCTTGTATTTATGTATTTTAGTAGATTTCATCGATGCTTTTTGCTTTTACATCATAATCATTTCCATATTACTTCCAAAACCAAATAAATAGAGACTTAGATCTCCCTTATAACAAAGAAAACCAGTTAAGCAAAACTGATCAACAAAAGGACTGTCTGAAAATGTCTCTATACCATTCTGCATCGGTATTCTACCGTGTCTTTATGCAAAAGAGCGAAGCGTATTTTATCACCTGTTCCAGTGTGATCATGTCATTCTCCTATTAATTAACTTCCAGTGATTTCCTATTGCTTCCAGAATCCTTTGTTTGGCTTTTAAAATCTTCATAATCTATACTCCAACTTTACAATATTCTCATGCCTTTTCCTCCTCTAGGTGCCGTGCAATCCAGTTATCCTGTCCTCCTTGCTATTACTCCCACTAGATCCTAGGCTCTCAAAGTAGGCCATGTTGTCCCCTGGGGAGTGCTGGAATGAGGGGGGGGAGCAGTAGTAGCCTTGGGTGCAGTTGGGGGGGCATTGAATAAAATAAGGGGGCAGTGGAAGCATAAGGAAAGAAGAGAAGAAATTTCTGAAAACCTTTCATACATGTTTCATCTGTTGTGTAACAAAGTTAAAGTTGTAGTAATTACATCATTTTCCAAATAATCACACAAAATGCAAGTTATAACTGATGAATGGTCAAGTCGTCCAACAGGTCTTAACAAGCAAGTGTTGGCAGGCAAGTGTCTAGAACATCCTTGGGAAGTTCAGCATGCATGGGCAGGAATGTGTGCATGTAATGACTTGTTTTACAATATGATACTATATGGTTACATAACTCAATATTGCATCATCAAAATTTCAGTGCAGGAAGAAATCCATAAATTTAATTATTAATTTAAGATGTATCATTTCAAAAAAAACTTTATAATTTTTGAAACGATGCAAATTTAAAAAAAATATTAAAGAGTTAAAGAAAGTAAATTTCCAGGGGGGCACTAAGTAATTTTTTAAAGGGGGTAATAGGCCAAATAAGTTTGGGAACCTCTGCCCCAGATATCCCATCTCTGAATTCTGTGCACTTTCAATGGTTGTCCCCTATGTCTGGAATTCTCTCCATCTCTTGGCTTCCCTGTCTTCTCTAGGTCTCAGCTAACATCCCACCTTCCTTAAGAAACCTGGTCCTCTTTAACAGCAGTACCCTCCTTCCGAGATTACGTCCAATTTATCCTGTACCTGTCTTGCTCGTACGTGGTAAGTTGTCTCTGCCATTAGACTGTAAGACTCCTGAGGGCAAGGGGTTGTTTTTGCTTTTCTTTTGTGCCCCACCACTTTCTACCATGCTCGGTATGCATCATTAAATAGGCACTTCATAAACGTTTATTGACTTACTCTCTACAAGCAAGATTATTCCAGCCACAAGATCCCAGATTTAGAAATGGAATCAACCTTAAAGGTCACGTCATACAAGTTTTCTCATGTTTCTTTGGATTCTTCATGTTGTTACTTTGTATAAAGCAACATTCCATGATATTTGTGTGCTACAAACTTTTAGCCATTTCCCAATTGATTTGCACTCATTTTATCTCTAGATTTTTGCTATGATTTTTTTTTTTTTGCTAATTTTTAAGACCTTCCTTCAAGTTATTGCCCTTGTTGGGGTATATGCTCAAGAAAACACAAACTCTTAGCTATAACGCTTTAATATTGTATATGCAAATGGTATGTTTTTAATAACATATTTTACTAAAACTATACACAAGTTATCAAGACTATGCACTTTTAGCTGCACACTTATACCTATATATATATATATATATATATATATATATATAATTTTTTTTCAATAATGTCAATGTCAAGTAACTATTGACTCAAAAGAAAGAGAAAATTGACAGTGGAACAAATGCGAGCGCTCCAAAAACAAAAGGACAGGAGTCCAAATCCATTTTTGTAACCTTTCAAAGTCACCTTGATAACTTTTGATTAGTTAGTAATTCTCGAATGCCTACTATGATCCAGGCTCTATGCTAGGGCTGGTGATGCAAAGATTAAAAAAAAAAAAGGATTTGCCTTCCAAGAGTTTACATCCTACCAATGGAAACAATATGTACACGCATAAGTAAGTACAAAACATATTCATAGACACACAAGATAATTCTTTGTGAAGGGAAAGAGAGATGGAAGGACTAACATCTTGGCAATCTGGAAAGGCCTCAATTAGCTTCAATTAGCCTCAAGGTGGCTCTGGAGCTGTAAAGGAAACTATGCATTCCAAGACTCAGAGGGGAAGTAAGGAGGAACAGAACAAACATTTATTAAGAACCTACTATGTGACAGGCTCTGTGTTAAATGCATTACAGATATTTTTATTTATTTATTTTTTACTATTTTTTCTTTTTTTTTTTTTTTTTTGGAGGGAGGAGGGCAGGGCAATTGGGGTTAAGTGACCTGCCCAAGGTCACATGGCTAGTAAGTGTTAAGTGTCTGAGGCTGGATTTGGACTCATGTCCTCCTGACTCCAGGGCTGGTGTCCAATTCACTGTGCCACCTAACTTCCTCCCAAATGCAATACAAATATTATCTCATTTGATCTTCCTAACAACTCCAGGAGTTGTACAGAGTTACACTGCTGGTAAGTATCTGAGGCTGAATTTGAACTCAGGTCATCCTAACTCCAAACCCTTAGAAGTGAGGACAAAGTATATGTGGGTATCTGGAACAGCCTGTACAAAGGCATGGAAACAGAGGTTTGAATGCCACAGATAAAGAATTGTAAGTAGAATAGTTTGACTAGTTGTAATGTGCAATAAGCCTGAAAAGTAGGGTGAAAGGATTTAAATGCCAAATCATATCCCAGTTTCCTCATCCCTAAAAATGAGAACAATAATTACTCAGTAAGACAAATCACTTTAGCCACACAGAGATGGTTATTACCTTGACCTTGTCATTATCCACAAGTTTTTTTTTACCTCCATAATCCATAATTGAACCTGATTATGACATTCTTCTATCTCTCCCTGTACCTCATCCCTCCTAGATGTATTTTCTGTCCTTACCACAACCTCTAGCTACTCCAGCCCTGTCTGATTTTGCAAGTCATTACCCTTTCTCTGGCTTCTAATCCTACCTCTATCCACACAGCTGCAAAACTAATACGCCTAAAGCACAGCTAACCATGCCAATGCCTTGCTTGAGAAACTATGGCTTTCCATTGCCTCTAGACTTATTAACTCCTGTTAGCCTGAAACCCCAAGATCATTTAGTGGTATTGATTAAAAGCAGATCTTGTGTTAAGGAGCAATGCTTAGTAAATGACATTTTGGTGTTCTCTATTCCTAGAGAATGAAGATAATTAATAAAGTTGAATAATTGGAAACATGAAACTGGCCAGTTCTAGCATTTTGATGAGTGGCCAATCAATTATATTCAATAAAAGGTGAGAGGAAGAAGGAGAGGGAGGCAAGGAAGGAAAGGGGGGGGGAGACAGAGAGAGAGAGAGAGAGAGAGAGAGAGAGAGAGAGAGAGAGAGATCAAATTCTTTAATCCAATGACCTTCACTGATCTTTAGTCTCATGGATTATGATGAAAATACTCGAGTTGAGTTTTTTAGCCAAGACTCAGACAATACACAGATGTTCCCTCAGGCAGTTCATTAACATTTGGGACAATTCTGGCCTTTCTGTTTCTAATTTTGTAAAATTTTAAACCTAGTTCTTTTCCTGTAAACTTTATACTCTCAGTAGGTCTCCCCTAAAGCTAATCACATGTCTAGCAGTGACTAGAGAATTATAATATCTTGCATTTTGAACCCCTTCTTCTCAGGGATCCTTCCTTCCAGTAAACTTAAGGGAAGCATTATACAACAAAGCTGGAAAAAGCAGTGCATCCCACAGGCACCATGGCCTATTCTGTGAGATATATAATGCAGTGTTCTTGACATAACTACTGCCCTATTCCCTGCTCCCTCAACCCCCAATATACACACTCCATGAAAAGGTTAGGGAGATTATTATCAAGACAGAGAGTAAGGGAAGTGCTTGATCAAATGTCTCAAGCCTGATAAAATTTCTTATGTTTTTAAAAGTCAGTACTTAGATATAGTCTTATTTCCCTTCTTCCCCACCAGAGAGAGAGACAGAAAGAAAAAAAAAATGGGTTATAACTGACCTTTAAAGCCTCCGTTATATAACCCCATGTGATTGAAAGTCCACTGTAAGCCCTAAAAAAGCTTAAGGGAGTAATATATTTTGGAGGATGTGAAATTGTTCCCAAACATAGAAAGGAAAGAGAAGGTTAATTTAGGTGTTCTCAGTCAAGTTAGAGGAAGAGTTAAGGAAGTAGCTATTTGTCAAGTTACTGAAGTTTTTTATTTTTTATCTACTTACTAATTCAGGTCATGAATTTCTATAATCTCAATGTTACAAAAACATAGGTTTAGTCTCCTGGCTTATAGAAACATCAACTTCTATATGGGAAGTGAGGGGGAGAGGAGAATTGTCTTAATTTCAGTGAAACTAAAAATATGAAGAACAGGTTTTTCACTCTACCTAAACATCTTATAAAAAGAAGTCATGCCCTTGGGGTAGAATTATGAGATTTTTTTTTCCTCCCTAGCTGGTTAATTTTAAAAGTTAAAGCATTAGCTCAAATGAGATTTCTTTAAGATGTTTTCCCAATACATCAGCATTAATGTCATTTTCTCATGCTGACCATGCAATGAATCCCACATAAGTCTTTCTAGTTGTTTTGTAGATTTGCTTGAACTATCCAAATTAATCAGCTACACAGCAACTAGATTCATTGGAAATAATAGAGACCAAGTCTTGGAGTAGTAAAGTAAAAGAAAATACTTTTGATCAGATTCTAATAGTAATTGAAGTCATTTTCAGGAATATTTGGGGGGAAGGGGAGAAGAGAAAGAATCAATTAAACTTAAATCTAAAGACTGCTTCAGTAAAGGGTGAGAGAGAACTGAACCTGAATTCCTTTACGTTGTCCATTAGACTGTGAGTTCCTTGAAGTCAGGAACTGTTTTTAACCTGTCTTTGTATCCCTAGCACATGGTGCTGACACATCAGCCAGGGCTTAATAAATGCTTGTTGACTTGGCTACCCCCTGAAAAGTAGTCAAGTGGTAGCTGATGTACTGATAATCATGTATTCCTTGAGATGGATACATTAGAGAAAAGAAAAAAGCACCAGTTGGTGAGAATTGGAATATAAAACATTTTCACTGTCTCACGAGGACTATTTTTGATGCTAACAACCTACAGTATCATAAAACCATTCAATGTTGGAACTCCAAAGGACTTCAGTTCATCTAATCTAATTCTTTCAATTTATAAAGGGAATTAAGGCCTTGGGATTTTAAATAGCTTATCTAAAGCCACAGTTAATTAGTAGTTAGGGCTGGGACTACAGCCCAGGTTTTCAGAAAACCAGTTGAGGGAACTTGTCACCATGCCTCAATGCCCTGGCTCTACCCTTAGACCCTGCTCACTTCATGGAACTTTTAAAAAATGGTACTGCTCTCTAATTCTGCCTAGAAGAACACAGGAAATACAATCAAGAATGAGGGAACACATTTCGTAATAAATCTTGAAGAATATTTCTTCTCAAGGAAGAAATAGTGATTTTTTCCCCCCAGAAGCTCACATGAGAACTTAAGAGGTTAAAACAGAAATACAGCAGAGGATTGGAAGCTAATGGAAGAACTCCCTTTCTGGAAGAACACACCTTAATGTTGCTGGAGGGAGCTCTGTCATGCTGTGATGTGTGGAGATTTTTCCATTTGGCTTAGTCAATTACCACTGCAAACTGACTAAAAACACTCTCTATCCTCTGGGAAAAGAAAAGAAAAAACACACACAATACTGCAGTTTTGATCAAGTGGTGGTAGCTGGGGAAAGTTAAGAATTTGGGGGGAGGGGATGGGGAGTGACCCTATATGATTAGGCAGTGATGCTAATTTTACAGCTTGAAAGCAAGTTGAACAATTAACCAGAATTTAGTACAAAATACTGAATAGAGACAGGGGAGGTATTTCAGGGCTTGACAAAATATCTCTTCCAAGTCTTTCAATTTCTCTAGCATTTATGCCCATCAGGTAAATGCTCTCAAGGATTACTCACAGCCCATCTCCTGTTGGCTGTTACCCTACAGAAAGAGGACATTTATTTTGGTCCACCATGATTTTCAGTTCAGCTTTGACTACATTATACCTTACATCTGTTCTCTTCCCTTGCAGAGATCCCATTAACCTTCAGATTCGCTCTAAAATGCCCATTTTCTGAGTCACCGCTTTCTGCTAAATGAAAAGGCATGGTTATAGGTTACCAATATCACCCTAAGCCATTTGCCTCCTTTTTTTTTTTAAAGTAGTTGAAGAGAAGTCTACTAAAGTAGGCTGGCATAGCTTCCTCCTGTACAAAAATGGTATTCAAAAATCCACTTGGGGTGGCTAGGTAGTGCAGTGAATAGAGCACTTGCCCTGGAGTCAGGAGGACCTGAGTTCAAATCCAGCTTCAGACACTTAACACTTACTAGCCATGTGACCTTTGGCAAATAACTTAACCCCAATAACCCTTCCACCATCCAAAAAAACAAACAAAAAAAATCCACTCTGGATCTTTTTTTAAATGACCAATTTCCTGCCTCCTCTGCCTCAGTCAAAAAATGACAAACATTCTGATCAGAATCCTTTCAGGAAAGGTTTTTTCAGTATCCATGTATAGAGATGGGGCCAGTTATAGGACCAAGTCAGGGACTTTGAGAATTAATAAGAATTGATGGGGTCAGAGACTTGTGCTGTATTGGAACTCTAACAAGTCTTATAAAGGGTACAAAATATGTAAGCAGTAATTATGAAAGCAAATGGGAGTTGAAATCCAAGGGTAATGGTAGATAACATATGAAGCCTATCCATTAACTAAGTAAAACTTTTCCTTTTGTACCCAGCTGGGATTTATGTTTTCCAAAGCCAGAGGAGAGGAGCAAGCTTTCTTCAAGATGATGTACTAAATAAATACTTTATTTTTATAGACAGTTTATCAGACTAACACAAATGGCTTTATAAGTAGATCCTAATTTTGGAAAAGACTGACCAGAATAATGGCTAATTCTAGGTTCTGGAGAATTTCTTGACCCATTGCCAAAATGAGCTTATTTATTTTTGGTCCCATACTTTTGCCTTGGCCTTTGGAGTTAGTAATGGTTATATGATGTGTTATACCAAGAGAGTACTGCTTTTGTTGTCAGAATGCTAGCAAGGGAAATTCCTACTCAGTTTCTCTACATCAGCTCTTTTTAAAGATAAATGTGTACCATTTCAAAAAAGGAAAAAGGCAAATATTTTACCCTTTTGTCATCTTATTTTTGTTCCACAAGGAATATGAAAACAAGGTCCAATTATAATGTTAGCTAGTTATGGAGAAGGGAATTTTCAGTACTCTATTTCTCAAGCTACAGTTTTAGCTGTAATTGTTTTAATTCTTTTTGCTGAATTATCTAGTTCATTCAATCTAAAAAGAAAAGTCACTCAACCTAACTACCTGACTGAAGTGATTGATTCCCTAAGGGAATGGATATTAAAGATTGTTCCATGAGTCCCATAGAGATCCAACTCTAATTAGGACATGACTTTTGGTTTCCATGATGCCAGCTTTAATTCTGACATCATCATCACCCCTGTCAGGCTAAGCCCCCTCCATGTCCTTGTTAGGTTGTTGGTTGAGTGAAAGGTGTCTGCATTGGTTGTTCTGCACCAGCATCTGCTAAACAGAAATCCCTGGGAGAAAGATCAGGTAATCCTTAAACCCCATATTTCAAGATCATACAGCTGGTATAGAATGATGGCAAACCTCAGTTTATGTGTGTTTGCCAAGTTGAGAGAAGAAAAAGAAAAAAGAAAAACCACAAATAAGTGTTTAATAAATATTTGTCTACTTGAGGAGTGATATATACATGTATAAATGTGTGTATTTATACCCACACACATATGCAATACATATGTATATGAATGTGTATATATGTATACATACATGTATACACAAACATGAACATAGTCATCTTTGACAGTTTCTCCATCTTGAGAAATGAATCATCTTAGAGCTAGAAAACTAACCATTGACACACTGCCCTGGAACTTCCACCAATATGGTGACCCTTTGCTCCCTTTTTTCCCCTCATGGTAAATGTTAGGTTTGTATGTTCTTCTAACAGCAAGGCTACATTGTGTTAAGTCCAGTCATGTGGAATGGATTTTGCACCAGGGCTGGGGTGAAGGTTAGAACCTTGTCCAAGGAATGTGAAGAGGAGAAAAGAAACTTCATTTTCTATGAATGGAGACCCTGAAGGATGCATGGTCCTTTATACTGCCTTCTTCAGTGTATTTGACCTATGACAGATGGCAAGCCAAGAAGATTCCTAAAAGGGAAGCCATTTGGGGTTTTTGCCTGGGAAAGAATCTCCCAATATTCTGCCTTCAGTTTGTTCAACAAATAGAAATATTTGGATAAGAAATATTTTGAATCCCTCCCACTAACTTTATGCCTATATTACCTAGGGCAAGTTGTCCATACAATTGGGGCATCAAACTCAAAGGCCTTTGAGCGTCCTTCTAGATCTAGACAGATGATTCTATGAGCTCATAACACACAAGTAAGTACTAGTATCCAACAAATACTTTTTAAATTAATTGATTATTTAATAGGCAGTTATTGATAACTTTCATAATGAAGATGTCAACATACTGCTAACAATATAGTACAGGATGTATTTCTACCTTATAGAGGATCTCAGAAGTTTTAGTGTAGTTTTAAGCTCTCAAACGTTGAATGACTTCATTGATTAATAACAGCTTTTTTTTTTCTTTTTGGCCTGGAACGGTGATTTCATCCTCGTGGGGACTCTTGTTATAGAAACTCCCTCTACCTAAACTAACAACTTCCTGTGTAACCTTGGGCAAGCTGTTTAACCTCCCTGGGCCTCAGTTTCCTCAACTATGAAATGAAGGGGTAGACTGGGTGGCTCCTGGAATGCCTTCCAGCTATAACTCTATGTTCCTACAAACTGTTCCCTCACTTAGAGTTGTCTAGGACCAGCAAGAGGTTAATGATTCCACACAGCTTTAGAATCCTTTATGGTTTACTAAAGTAGTTTTTTTCACAATGCCCCTGCAAAATCAGTTGGTGCAAGTGATATCTACACTTGAGAAATGGGGAAACAGAGACATGAAGAGGACACTGGTCAGTGTAAGCACGGGTATTCAAACCCAGATCTCTCCTAATTCCAAGGATAGGATTTTATACCATTTCCTAACATCAGTCTAGAGCAAAAGATAGAAGTATAGCTTTTTCTCACTGGGAAAGACAAATTTTGCTACCTTATGTCAGGAAATGAAATGACATTTTTTTCTTAGCATACTTCTAATTACCAGAATAATATCTTATTTATCACCCAAGAAATAAACTAGACAATAAACAACTTCTTCAATTGCTCAGTCTTAAACATGATGACAGTATTCTTAGTCAATTTTAATCTTCCAAACTGACTTTTCTTAATGACATTTATATAGCTCATGCCATATATTTGAGATGCTTTGCTCATGGAACAGTTCGATCCCTTGTCTAAGTAAGATAAATGTCCTTCTTCTAGTTTCTGTGCAATGCTTCCTTTATTCATCTATCATCCAGGGTCTCCTTAAATTGAACTAGCTTTAATCTTTGGACTATACCTAAGGCAGCACACATGACCCCACAATTCCTTTGATGTTTCTAAGCTGAATAATGCTGAGTAATTGGCATTGTACTTGGAGAAAAGGATTTTAAAATAGCTAATGGAACAATCACACCAATTATTTCCCCAAATTTTAACTAGTCAAGAAGAACAGAAATATGGTTGAGACCCAATAATTTAAAAAAAGCATTGTTGGAAAATGAATTCTCATATTACTTTATGACAAAGTTGCTGCCACCAAATAAATTTCTGAACCCGTATTAACTCATGATGTTGTTTAAGATTGTCAAACCAAACAATTTATCTCTTTGCCCTTCATTCAGGGAACTCAGAAAGCAATAGCTGGTATGGTCTCTTTATTTTCCTTCAAAAACCAAACTCACAGCTCTAAAGTATTCTATTCTTCCTAATTTTTCTCATTTTCTTCAGAGAATATATTAGAAGATCATCACAAAATCATCGATGGTCCTCAGTAGTCAATAACTATCACCTTGTCTCTGGGCTGTGCTACAGCTAATCCATCAAAGAGAAAGGGCATCTAACTTCAAGTCTCTTCTGTTAACCTCTTATTATATGAACAAGCTAGTAACAACTTTATCCCAATCATTCAACCTTACTCTGAGAAAATTCAAACATTTCCAAAGAGAAATACCATTGGCTCTCTAATATTAAGACTTATATTTGATTCTAGTACTATTCATAATTAGATATACCAAAAAAAAATCAAAAGATCAACCTATAAGAGCCCTGGAATTGGTTTATAGTTCTGCCTCCATACTTAATATCCATATGCCTCTGAAAGGGTCACAATCTCCCTCAACCTCAAATTCCTCATCTGTAAAATGGGAGAAGGAATATTTTTACAACCTACCTAACAGAGGTGTTAATAAGAAAAGCATCGCATGAACATGTAAAAATGTGAGCTCTTCATGGAATAATTTGTTTTACCATTGACTTCCTTGCTACTTCAAGTCCTAGCTAAAATGTTTCCTTGTATAAGCAGTCCGTCCCGAACCCCCTTAATGCTATTGCTTGCCTTCTGCTGATTATTCCCAATTTCTCCTGTGTATATCTTGATTGTAAATAGTTGTTTGCATGTTGTCTCTGCCCCTTGGACTCTGAACTCCTAGAGAACAGAGACTGTCTTTTTGCCTTTTTTAGTCATCCTCCTCCTTCCCCTCCCCCACCTCCCCCCACCCCTGACTTGGCACAGAATCTCACATATAGTTGGTGCTTAATCTGCTTAGTGACTTGACATGATTTGACTCTTCTACCTTTTATTGTCCTAAAGACAATCTAGGGAAATATGCTTAACTGGTAAAGTAATCTCTACAAGCATTATTTATTTTATGTGCTCAATGGCAGCATACAGCAAAGGGCCAAGGGTTCTGCTGACATTAATTGAATAAATCTCATAGAACACTTTAATCAGGATGTTGAAAGATTTAGAAATGCCAGCGATTTATTATGAAGTCAGCACTAACAGATTCTGATTGATGCCAATGGTTGCTTCATAAATACAACAGGGGTTATAGGATCATGTCTAAAATAAAATAAGAAGTATTGAGAAAGTATTCCATTTCCAAGTGTTTACTTGAACACTGGCATTCTTAGTGGGAAACAGGATGAAATATTTTTTTGCTATTTCTAATACAATAGAGCAGTGTTTCTCAAACTTTTTGGGCTTAGGACACCTTTACACTCTTTAAAATTATTGAGGACATCAAAGAGCATTTGTTTATGTCAATTTATTCATCAATATTTGGTGTATGAGAAACTAAAACTGATCAATTTTTAAAAATATTTATTTACCAATTCTTTTAAAATAGCAATAATGAAACCATTGCATGCTAGCATAAATAACATATTTTTCTGAAAAATCAATATTTTTTCCCAAATTAAAAAAATAGTGAGAAGAGTGACACTGTTTTACATATTTTTGCAAACATTTTCAATGCCCAGCTTAATAGAAAACAACTCACGATGAGATATATAAGAACATAGCTCATAATAAGATTCTCATATATTTATTTCTGCATTAAATCTGTTATGATATGTTGATTTAGTTGTAGTATATGAAGAAAATCAGGCCTCATACAGCTATGTAGTTGGGAAAAGGAGGGGTATTTTAGTAAGCAAATAATGTCTTAGTATTATTATAAAAATGGTTTTGACCTCAAAGATGCCCTTGAGAGGGTCTCAGGGACTCACTGACTCCCCTTTCAGAACTGTTGTAATCAAGAGTAAAACTGATTTAGAAATATGCATTAATTGGGGCAGCTAGCTGGCACAGTGACACCAGTGCTAGAGTGAGGAAGACCTCGGTTCAAATCTAGTCTCAGACACTTGACACTCACTAGCTGTGTGACCCTGGGAAAGTCACTTAAACCCCAATTGCCTCATCCACACACAAAAAAGAAGGAGGAGGAGGAGGAGGAGGAGAAGGAAGACTACTAATCTATTCCAGGGGAAGAAGAGTAGAACACTTTGAAACTTGGTCTGTAACACATACACACCCACATGCACAGTTCTATAGTTTGAGTACACTGTCATTTTATACTTCTGAGGCAGGAAGACCGATCCCATCTCACACACACACCTAAGTTTCCTTAATTTAGCATCACACATTACACTTAACTAAAATTATGCCTTCCTGTGTTGATGAGAGTGTTTCTAAAAATGCATTTGGGATCTGGAAAGCAATCAAAACCTCCATTAAGAAGTCTATATTCTCCTGGTAAACAGGGGGATTTAGTTTTTCATCTTTGTGAAGATTTTCTCACAATTTGCAACCTACTCGATTATGACTGATGAGGAAAGGGCTCTTCATTTAATGCTAATGGGAAAATAACACTTAATCTGACCCTTCTTTTCTCTCACACAGTCCCACCAAAAAGACAAAACATAGAAGGAAAACAGGGATGTTTTCAGGACTAGAGTTCATCACAAATTAGCAGCTTTACTTTAAAAAAATATTAAAATGAAAACTCATTCTACCACATTTATCCCAAGCTAATTAATTCAATTCAACGAACATATTTTAATAAGTGTTTACTATGTATATAGCACTGAAACAGGTGCTGGGAAAGATACAACATTTAAGACATGGTAGGCTTGCCACCTACCTACCCACACAATTAATCATGCCTCTTAGAGCTGATTATATGGTCCAGCCTCCAGCCCTGAGGCAAGTAAGAGATTATTATCCCCCTTTTATAGATGAAGCAACTGAGGTCCAACAGGTTAAATGACTTGCTAATTAGTGACCGAAAGTATTCTTAAAACCTTTAGTTTGGGGGTGGCCAGGTAGCACAGCGAGTAAGAGCACCGGCTCCAGTGTTGAGACCAGACCTGGAGATCGAGTCCCGGGCTCAGACGCTTAGCACCCACCCCGAAACACCTGGCCGTGTAACCTTGAGCAAGTTACTTAACCCCAATTGCTTAGGGGCGGCCAGGTGGCTCAGCGAGTAAGAGCACCTGCTGCAGTGTCGGGATGACCTGGATCAAATCCGGGCTCAGATACTCAGCACCACACCCAGAAATAACTGGCCATGTAACCTTGAGCAAGTTACTTAATCCCGATTGCTTAAAAAAAAAAAAAAAACCTTTAGCTTTCTTGAGACTTTTCTCAGGTACTATTATCTCCTCAAATACTTTCCTGATTTCTCCTCATTTCTCCAGCCCCATTGTAATAGTTAGCCTTCACCTCTTTCTCCTACTGCCTTGTATTTACTTCTCTTTGTTTATCCCCTAGATAGAAGAGAGGGGCAGCTGGGTGGTACAAGGGATAGATTGCCAGGCCTAGAGTCAGGAAGACTCGGCTACCTGACTTCAAATCTGACCTCAGGCACTTACAAGCTGTGTGAACCTGGGCAAGTCACTTAACCCTGTTTGTCTCCGTGTTCTCATCTGTAAAATAGGTTGGAGAAGGAAATGGCAACCCCCTTCAGTATCTCTGCCAAGAAAACCCCAAATGGAGTCAGGAAAAGCTGGACAGGCCTAAACTGACTGAATGACAAGAAGAAGGAATGGAAGTTCCTGAAGTACAGGGATTGCCTCATTTGCATCTAGCATAGCTCCTTGCATTCAGTCTAAGCTTAATTAAATTTCGTTGAACAGAGAAGCAAGGAGCAATTGCTGCCAGCTGTAGAAGTGGCACTGACTCTCTCATTGCCAATTTATGCTGATTGTTTTTAAGCACAGCAGTAACATGGAGTTCGAACTTGCTGTTCTGACTGTGTCATGGATGTTCAATGTCCTTGGATGTACCAAGGGCAATAATCTGGGGCAGATGGTATAGTGTTAACAGGCTTTAGAAGGAAAGCAGGTTTGCTCAATTCATATTTTCCTTAGAGGTTGGTTAGTGCATAAAGTGCTCAACCTGGAGTAGGGAAGGCATGAATTTGAATTCCCCTCAGATCCTGAAGAGCTGTGTGATGCTGGACAAGACACTTCATCTCTCTTAGCTTCAGTCTCTTTATATGGAAAATGGAGATCGTGATAACACCTTCCTCTCACAGGGTTGTTATTTGGACCAAATGTGTGTATGTATATATGTATGTACATGTATACGTATATTATATGTATGCATATATAAAGAGTTCTGTAAACCATAAAGTACTATATAAATGTTAGTTATTGTTATCATCACCACCACCCCTATCATCATCTTCATCATCACCATCACCACCACCACCCTCCATCATCATCTTCATCACCATCATCACCACCACCACCCCATCATCATCATCATCTTCATCACCACCACCACCATCATCATCACCATCACCACCACCACTCCCATCATCATTTTCATCATCACCATCATCATCATCATCACCAACAAAGAGAATTCTATCTCACTCACTACCTAGATAAACTTTGGCAAGCCACTTAATCCCTAGGGTCTTAGTTCTCTCATCTCTGATTGAGTGAGTTGAACTAGATGGTCCTTAAGGTCCCTTCTTATTCCAAGTCAGTTGTCTTATGGTCTCCTGCTTCCTAGTCTAGTGTTCTGGTAATACTATGATGTCCACTGCCTTCTGGATAACCAAAAGGCTGACATATCTGAATTGGACCACAAGTGAGAGCAATAACAATAAACTATATGGTTGTCTTAGACATAAGCTGATCCTAATAACAAGTGGAGCCAAAAATCTCAGAACAGAAAAAAAAAGAAAATTGACATTTATCATTGAATTGGTAGAAACCAACTTACCTCACAGGGGTGTTGTGTATTGGAGTATATATTAAGTATGTATAAGTATGTATTGGAGGCAGAATTTGAACACAAGTTTTCCAGGTTCCATAATTAGTTATTTACTATGCACTGCCTCCAAAATTTTAAAATAATATTTATATTCAAGGGTAAAAGCTTAGTGAATATATTTCTTTTAAAAAACACTAAGGATTTGGGGATAACTACATGGTGCTGTGGATAGAGCACTGGCCCTGGAGTCAGGAGAACTTGTGTTCAAATTGGCCTCAGACACTTACTAGCTGTATGACCCTGGGTAAGTCACTTGACTCCAAGTGCCTCCCCAAAATAAATAAGTAAACAAATACATGAATAAATAAACAAATAATGATTTTAACAATCTGACTAAATCAACACTTTACTAAGGAATAGGAAGAAACCAATTTATATCATATCTTGAAAATTGTACAATGCTGTCAATGATCTCAAAGAGTTTACTGCCATCAAAAAAAAAAAGCCCATCTCTTCAACATCAATATTTATTTGGTGCTGCTCTAAGACTTCAAATCCTGGAACAACATGATCTTGAAGTTACATGTAACCCAATAAATTGAAATTACATGTAACCCAACATGATCTTAAAATTACATGTAACACAGAGGACAATTCATCAATGATGGATAATAAGTGGCCTGCAACATGATAACAGCAATTTGTCACATGATGAGACACAAAGACATTAAGCATGAATGTATTTGACTGATAAAGGATGGGCCAATCATATAGAGAGAAGGAGACATAGCAGGAGAACAGCCCAAATACTATGCGGGTACTCCTGAAATATTAAATTAATGAGAGGAAGACTTTAAGGTTATTGAAGAACTTATGAGAAGGCCTGAGTGGGAATCACATAAGGTGAGAAGGCATGATGGGATGTTAATCTGCCACAGTGGAGGGAGTAGAAATACTGATGAAATTATGGATCCATCAAAATAGCATTAAAATGTGGTACACCTCTGGAAGCCCTGCTACCTGAGAGGTTGAGACTGGTAGATTTCTTTAGCTTGGGAGTTCTGAGCTAAAATAAATTAAGCAGATCAGGCATCTGCACTAAGTTCAGCAGCAATATATTGGTGAGACCCTGTAAGCAAGGGATCACAAAGCTGCCTAAGGAGAAGTGGACTGATCCGTGTTGGAAATGGAGAAGAACAAAGCTCTCACAACAATCAATGGTGGGATGGGGCCTGTGAGTGGTCACTGCATTTCCAGCCTGAGCAAGATAAAGAGGTTCAGTGAAAGAAAAGGAAAAGGAAAAGAGAAATGGAGAGGGAGAGGGAGAAGGAGAAGGAGAAGGGAGAAAGGAAAGGAGAAGAGAAGAAAGGAGAGGGGAGGAGAGAAAATGAAAGGGGGAGGGGAAAAGAGAAGAGAGGAAAAAATGGAAGGAAAAGAGAAGGAAGGGGAAGGAAAAGGAAAGGAAAGGTGAGTAAAGGGAAGCAAAGGGGAGAAAAAGGGAAGGGAAGGGAAGAGAAAGGAAAATATGCCCTTGTGTTTGGATATAGGGCAACCATTTTGCCATTACAGAAATTACAGTTACCTAACATAAATTACTTTATTGAATATACTGGGCATTTAGGGGGAAAAAATGTGGCCAGGGAACTCAGTTCAATGAAAACAGCAGGATTCAAGGGAGTTATCAAATGAAATTGCCCATGTAATACTCAACTGTTTTAACTCCTTATAGCTAGCTAGAATTCTAACCACAGACAAAGTGTAAGACAGGCAGTGCTGCCAGCAGAAGCTGATTATCGGCCATCACCACTCTGGAATCACTTCTTCATGAGTCTACAACAGGGACCATAGAAACTCCAAGATAAAAGCAAAATTTATCTGAATTTGTGCAATAACCTATCTTATTGGATGGTTCTATTGGGCTATTTCTTTCAATGATTGATGCCCTTGGGTTTAGAATTATATCCACTAAGACAGATTATTTTAAAAATTTACAGCTTTGCAAGACAGATGAATAATTTCTCTGCAGCAGAATAAATGCCCTTTTGTAAAAGTCCTGAATAGGGTATGCTCATTTAGCAGTGGTCATATAATGAGTTAAGCATAAGGATATGATGATATACTTCACTTAATGACTAAAGAAACTGTAATTGTTGAACAAGCCACCAGACAAAATGAGCATTGCGGACAATCAATGCACTGTCCTGAATTTTTAATGATTGGGTTTTCGTCTCAGAATTCAAGTATTCAAGTATTTGAAGGATACTTGAAGGTGGAGACTCCTCCACATGGGGAGGGAAGGATTTTCATCCCCAGAATTCCATGTGTTCCACCATACTTTGACTTTAGAGTGAAAGGAAGGAGAAACCCTCATTCTTTTTTTTTCCTTTTTGGAGAGGAGAAGGTCACACACACCTTGCCCAAGGTCACACAGCTAGTTTTTGTGTTAAGTGTCTGAGGCCAAATTTGAACTCAGGTCCTCCTGACTCCAGGGCCAGTGCTCTATTCACTGAGCCACCTCGTCGCCCCTATCTTATGCTTTTTGTAGAAGGAAATCCACAACATAATTGCTGTAGCTAGACTGGAAGACGCTGCATAGTTTTACAGATACTAATCTCTTTCAATAGTAACTGCAGTGTTTTTATGAGGGCAGGGTGTTCTTTCACTTGTTTTTTGTGTTAAATAAATATGATCAGAATTATTAAAAATAAAGGTTTGGGGTGGGGCTTAGAGTTATTCATTAAATATTACATTCATGGGGGTCCCGCGCCCCTAACCTACACAAATAATGAGGGACAACTCTATTTACTATCCCACCCTACTTCCTCAGAGTCTTCATTTTACTATCCCTGGTTGCCTTTGCCCTACACTCCTTGGCAACATATTGGATATGGGGGAAGGAGAGTGGAGAGTACAGAATTGTCACCTAGGTTTCATGTGTGGCATGCTCAACAGTAACAGGGAAGTTCTGAAGAGGGGAGAGTTTGGGGGAAAAGTTAAGGAGTTCAGTTTTGGATATGTTGAGTTTAAGATGTCTATGAGGGGCAGCTAATTCAAGTTGTCCCATAGAAAGCTGGATATTTGAGATTAGAGGTCAGGAGAAAAGTTAGGGCTGGATAAGATTTGAGAATCATCAGCAGAGAGATAATAAATGAATCTCTTTGAGCTGATAAGATTACCAAGTGAAAGAGAATAGATGGAGAAAAAGGCTCCTAACAGAGCCTGGGGTGGGTGTGGGGATGGAATAACACCCAGGAATACCAAGCAAGACTTGGAAGAGAAGCCATCAAAGGAGACTGAGAAAGAGCAGTCACTCGGATAGGAAAAGAACCAGGAGAGAGAAGCATCATGAAAACCTAGAGGGAAGAGAAAATCAATGTGAAAGGCGTGATTAACTGCATCAAAGACTGCAGAGAGGTCAAGAAGGATGAGGAGGAAAAAAAGCAGTTACGAGATTGTTAGCAACTTTGGAGTGAGCAGTTTCAGTTAAAAGATGAAGTCAGAAGTCAAATTGTAGAAAGGTAAAGAGAAAGTGAGAAGGAAGGAAGTGGCGCCAACTGTCGCAGGTAACCTTCTCAAGGAGTGCAGCCACGCAAGGGAGAGAAGAAATGGGACAAGAGTTAGTGGAGATGAATGGCTCAAGAGAGGGTTTTTTGAGGGTAAAGGAGACATGATCAAATTTGTAAGCTCTATGGAAAAAGTCAGAGGATAAGGAGAGATTGAAGATGGTGAGAGTGATGACGATAGAGGGAGAAAAATTCTAGAGAAGACAGGATAGAATGGGATCACTTGTGCATGTAGAAAGGTTTGTCTATACAAGAAGGACCACCTCATCATGTTAAATAGGGGTAAAGGTGAAGATAGTGGCAGGAGTGTGGGAGATGTGAGTTGAGGAGGAGAAAAGAAGAGGACTCTCTCAGCAAATGTCTTCCTTTTCTTCAGTGAAATATGAGACAAGGTTCTCAGATGAGTTCCATTACATTTAGGTAAAACAATATTTCATTTAAGGACTATATCTGGAATGCTGTTGACATTTCAGATATGTATAAAATTATGAGCATTAATTAAGCTTTTATTTTATTTTTGTTTTTGCCTCGATCGGTTTTTCTGAATTTAACTTTATTGTTGTAGTTTAATCATTTCAATCCTGTCTGACTCTTCATGGCCCCATTTCGTTTTCTTGACAAAGATGCTGAAATGGTTTGCCAGTTCCTTCTCCATCTCATCTTACAGATGAGGAAACTGAGGCAAACAAAGTTAAGTGACTTTGCCCAAGTCACACAGTAAGTGTCTAAAGTCAGATTTGAATTCAGGAAGATTCATCTTCCTGACTCCAAGTTTGGCACTTCATCTGCTGCATCACCTAGCTACCCTTAAATTTGACAAGCCCTGCCTAGCTGTTAACATCCCCTGAGCCTCAGTTTCCTCCACTTAAATGAGAGAATTATACTAAATAAGCTCTAATGTAGTATGGTACAATGAGAAGACACTCACTACCTGTGTGACCTTAGTCAAGCCATTTAATATCCTTCAGCCTCAGTTTTCTAAATTGTAAAAGAAAGGGTTGCCCTATTTGAACTGTCTTAGGTTCCTTCCAATTCAACCTGCAATCTTCCATTTCTAAAGTTATATGACTCAACAAATCCCAGAAAGGAAAGGAATATAGGAAAAACCATAGCCTGGACATAGAATGATCAATATATACATGGGCAGCACTTCAAGTAAAGTAGGGCTTATAAACCTACAGCCCCTTTGATGGTTCTATTTCTCACACACAAGTGTTCTGTTGGGCTTCATGCCTCTCTGGGCTATACTGTTAGTTTCTCCACAGGACTTTTTCTATAACCCATTGAAACTTCTTTAGCCTGGAAGTTCACTTCAGCCTTTGGATTACTTTTCACCTAGGAAGTATTTTCTGCCCCTGAAGCCTCACCTTCTGATTGACTGGTTCCCCTCAGAACCTCCAATATGAGGAGGAAGCTTAGGCCAAAAATGTCTTCATTCCTCTTCCAGGCTACACCTGACTCATCTCCAGAGGACTTTCTCCACCACACCCCACCCTGGTACCTTCTTCTACCTCCTCCCCCTCATCAACTCTCTTTTATGTATTTCCTTCCCCAATTAGACTATGAGTGGAAGAAGTAAAAACTTCTCAGACTATACTCTAAAATCTAGTAAGGCTTTTTGTGGGAAAGAGGCCCAAGTTCCCCTTCACTGGAATCACATGATTTACAAGGACTCAATACTCAAAGCAGTAGGAAGTCACCTCTCTCCTCAGTGACACTTCAGCATAAGATATGCCAAATAAGGACTGAAGTGCTTTCTCAAATGTACATTGGGTGGTCTACTGTTTCCTTGTTCTGGTACTTCGGGTAGACTGCCACATGCTTAGATTGTGCACCTGACTTCTAGTCAATGGAAGAAAAGGGTCAGAAGGGGGTGGGGGAGAATTCCATGTTAGGGCTTTATAACTTCTCCATTTCCTTTTGTAAATTGCTTCTTCTCCCTGACTGTTTGTCAGGAGAGTGGCCCTTTTTCAAGATCATAATAAACCATTCTTTTCTGTTTCCTAACTTGAGAAGCCTCTGAGTATTACTTGGGTAAGGATCTCTGTTGCACACAGTTTTGGGGTGCACACAACTATAATCATCTTGAGAGCAAGGACTGCCTTTCTTTCTACTTATATTTATTTTCTCATGCCTAGTACAGTGCCCGGCACAAAGTAATGACATAATAAATAAACGTTTGTGAACTGACTATTATTCTGTCCAAAGGCAACTAGTTAGGAAAAATTTGATGATGAACTTATGAGGAAAAAAATTCTTTTGTGTGTGGGTAAAGACTTTGGCAACCTATTGAGAGGATTATCTGAATTCTGTCTTTAAAATAGGCTTAATGAAAATTACTTATTTCAGGTTTATTTTAGGTTGTGTTGTTTCAGTTCAAAAGCCATTTCCAGGGCCTTTGGTTCTAAAGTCATTTCTAGAAACTATGTTTGTTCAGTTTGCTCCCAGGTCATGTCTGTTTAGAGATGTTGGGCTGCCTCTCCTTATACCAACACAACACTTGGCATTCATACAGTGAAAATTCTGTTATTACAGCTTTTGGGGGGGACAAGTTTTGTGGAACATGAAGTACAATACAATATGTTTTTGGTATTCTTTTGGCTGATAATTCCCTACATAAGCAACTCAGTTCTGGTGCTACCACGTAACCCAGGGCCATATTATTATTACAATTCTTCTTTCTTCCCTCCCCCATCAGTATGTCCTGTTATACAACACAAGGGAGGGGTACTCCTTCCTTTAAATAGGTGGTCACAAGAGAGGGAACAGATGACTAGAAACAGTGGGACCTACCCCAAACCTGGCCTGAAAGGCAGCTTAGAAAACAATGATTCATTAAACATTGTTTAGATCTCAAGAGCCCCTAGGGAAAAGAACTACATATCTTCTTCAAACTACAAATTTCCATCATTCTGAGAATAATGCCACACATCCAGCAGGCCTTCAATAAAAAGTAGGAAACATCATCATCATCATCGTCATCACCACCACCACCATTGACTTTAACGTAGCTCCCAAGAAGCACATGTTCCTTAGAAGCATCTTCCCCAAACATCTCATTCTTCTCAACTGTGGGTTACTTGACATGACTCAGCCTACACCAGAGCCAAAATCAATGTGCTTTTATACAAGCTAGACTTCATGAATTGTGCCATACTCTTGGGAGCTCAATAAAACTTTAACAGGGTGAAAAATTCTCAGAAATCATGGCAAGAATTTGGAACTATTCCCAAAGGAATATCAAAATCTGCATACTCTTTGATACAGCAATACCACTACTAGATCTACATTTTAAACAAATTAAGAAAAGAGGGAAAGGACCTATTTGTACAAAGATATTTATAACAGCACTTTTTCTGTTGGGAAAGAATTAAAAATTGAGGGGATGCCCATCAATTGGGGAATGGCTGAGCAAGTTGTGGTATACGAATGTAATGGAATACTATTGTGCTGTAAGAAATGATGAACAGAAAGATTTCAGAAAAGCCCGGAATGACTTTGATAAACTGATGCAAAATGAAATAAGCAGAACCAGGAGAACAGTGTTACTGAGGTGGGAAATATGTGGCCTTCTAGGTCCTTGGGTGTGACTTTTTGACTAAGTCCAAGTTTTACAGAACAAATCCTTTTATCAAGGGGATTTGTGAAGCTTGGATTCAGTCAAAGAACCATACTTGAGGACCTAGAGGGCCATGTGTAGCCTCAAGGCCACAGGTTCCCCACCCTTGGACACAATAACAGCAGTACTGAATGATGATCAACTATGAATGACTTAGCTATGGTTAGCAAGACTATGACCCAAGACAATTCCAAAGGACTCATGATGGAAAATGCTGTCCATATCCAGAGAAAGAACTGATGGAGTCTGAATGCAGATTGAAGAATACAATTTTTTCACTTCCTTTATTTTTTCCATCATTTTTTTTCTTTTCATCTGTTTCTTCTTTCACAAGATGACTAATATGAAAATGTTTTACATGACTACACATATATAGCCTTTATCAAATTGCTTACCATCATAATGAGGGGGAAGCTTAAGGAGGAAGGGAGAAAATTTGGAACTCAAAATTTTTATTAGAAATGAATGTTAAAAATTATCTTTATATGTAATTGGAGGGAAATACTATTAAAAATAAAAAAAAATCATGGCAAGTACTGTTTTTCTCACCCCAGAAACTGACTGATTCCATCTCTACATTTGTACATAGTAATCACTTAATAAACACTTTCTTTAAAAATTCACTCATCTCAAAATGAAACCACCAAATGACCACTCCAATGGTCCCATGTGTTGTCATATAACATGTATTCATTTTCTTTTTTTTTTTAAGCAATCAGGGTTAAGTAACTTGCTCAAGGTTACACGGCCAGGTGTTTCTGGGTGGGTGCTAAGTGTCTGAGCCTGGGATTCGATCTCCAGGTCATCCTGACACTGGAGCCGGTGCTCTTACTCACTGAGCCACCTAGCCGCCCCTAAGCAATTGGGGTTAAGTAACTTGCTCAAGGTTACAGGGCCAGGTGTTTCTGGGTGGGTGCTAAGTGTCTGAGCCCGGGATTCGATCTCCAGGTCATCCTGATACTGGAGCCGGTGCTCTTACTCGCTGTGCTCCCTGGTCGCTCCACATGTATTCATTTTCATAGCATGTGGGTACTAAGCTCATACCTTAATGCAAAAGATGTCATCAATTCTCTTCAAGAAGGAAGAAAAACCAAAAAGAACAACAGTGCTTCTGCATGGAGGCTACACAGAGAGAAGGGTGACCAGAACACGTGTTGTGAGTTAAACTTTGTCACATGTTGCACCTCACTCCAATTATGGTGATCTGAGTCTAAGTGCACGTCTCCTATGGAGACTGGATTTGTGGGAAAGAGTCAACTAGGTTCTTAGGAGAACATTTTGTATTAACTGTTTTTACCATGTTATCTGAGAATAAGGCTGATAGGTTTTTAAGAATGAAAAACTTCTAGGAGGTAGAGCCAAGATGGTGGAGTAGAAACAGGACTTTCGCAGGGATCCTGCTTCCACCTCCTCCAATACATGTAAAAAATGACTCTAAACAAACTTGAGAGCTACAGAACCCACAAACCAACAGAGAGAAACTAACCTCCCACTGAAAACAGCCTGGCAGGCTGGCAGGAAGGGGCCATAGCAGCTCTCTGGGAGCAGAGTCCATCCCCACGTGAGTGGCCACAACCAGCTGCTGGCTGGAGGGACATTGGGAGAGTAGATCATCAGCAGCTGTGGAAGTTTCCAGAATTATAAACCCATAGATGCTAAGGACAAAGTGAGAGGTCAGTGGACTTTGTAGGAACAGGCAGTCCAGCCTCTACCCCTGGGGCAAGAAGCGGCTGAGATGCTGAGGTGCTGCCATGTGGCTGCTTGAGAGCTGCTGGCCTTCAGATTGTAGGGGGACCAAGCAACCAGTTTGAGGGATAATCGTTCTTGCTTTAACCTGCTTGGATCTGGATCACTGTCTAGGGTGGAGGTCCTGGGGTGCATGAACAGTGAGCCAGAGAGTGTGGAGGCTTCAGAGAGGGCAGCAAACTAATGGCTCCAGCGGCTGAGAAAACCCGAGCAATTTGGAACATAGCTTTCCTCTCTGGAAGCAGAGTTTTACTGTGGCAAAAAGCTCTAAAGTCAAGTAATTGAGTGGAACATGAGCAAGCATAGTAAGCAAGGCAAGCTCAGCAATCCCACTTTACACTTCTATTTTGGGGACTAAAAGGATCAAAGCATGGAACAGGAGGAAGACAATACAGTCAGAACTCCTGCACCAAAAGCTTCCAATAAAAATATGAACTGGTTACAGGCCATAGGTGAGCTTAAGAAGGATTTTGAAAACCAAATAAGAGAAGTGGAAGAAAAAATTGGGAAAAGAAATGAGAATGATGCAAGAAAATCATGAAAAGAGAGCAAAAAAACCTGACTGAAGAAAATAACACCGTAAAAATAGACTAACTCAAATGGCAAAAGAGGCTCAAAAAGCCAATGAGGAGAAGAATGCCTTTAAAAGCTGAATTTGCCAGATGGAAAAAGAATCTCAAAAGCTCACTGAAGAGAGTCATTCCTTCAGAATTAGATTGGAGCAAATGGAAGCTAGTGACTTTATGAGAAATCAAGATACTATTGAACAGAACCAAACAAATGAAAAAAATAGAAGGCAATGTGAAATATCTCATTGGAAAAACCACTGACCTGGAAAATAGGTCCAGCATAGATAATTTAAAAATTATTGGACTACCTGAAAGTCATGATCAAAAAAAGAACCTAGAAATCATCCTTCAAGAAATTCTCAAGGAAAACTGCCCTGATGTTTTAGAACCAGAGGGCAAAATAGAGGTTGAAAGAATCTACCGATCACCTCTTGAAAAAGATCCCAAAAAGAAAACTCCTAGGAATATTATAGCCAGGTTCCAGAGTTCCCGGATCAAGAAGAAAATATTACAAGCAGCCAGGAAGAAACAATTTCAATATTGTGGAAACACAATCAGGATAACACAGGACCTGGAAGTTTCTACACTGAGGGACCAAAGAGCTTGGAATATGATATTCTGGAGGTCAAAGGAGCTGGGATTAAAACCAAGAATCACCTACCCAGCAAAACTGAGTATCATGTTTCAGGAGAAAATATGGTCATTGAAATGGAGAACTTTCAAGCATTCTTGATGAAAAAAAACCAGAACTGAATAGAAAATTTGACATTCAGATACAAGAAGCAAGAGAAGCATGAGAAGGTAAACAGGGAAAAGAAATCATAAGGAACTTATCAAAGTTGAACTATTTACATTCCTACATGGAAAAACGATAATTGTAACTTATGAAACTTTTCTCAGTATGAGAATAGTTGAAGGGAATATGTATGTGTGTGTGTATATATATATATATGTATATATCTATATGTATATACATACACACATATGTCTATATAGGAGGGTATATGAGAGTATGAATACATATGTGAGTGCAAGTATATGTGTACAGGTATACATAGACAGAGTAACAGGACCAATTGAGTAGGAAGGGATGATACTTAAAAGTTGAAATTGAGAGGTGAGAGAGGAATATAATGAGAGGAGATGGGGAAAGACAGAATGGGGTAAATTATCTCATATAGAAGAGGCAAGGGAAAACTGTTACAATGGAGGAGAAGAACAGGAAGGCAAAAGGGAATGAGTCAACCTTTCTCATTGAATTTGGCTAGGGAGGGAATGACATGCACACTAAATACAGTATCTCACCCTACAAGAGAGTAGGGGGGAAGGGGGTGAAAGGGGGTATAATGGAAGGGAGGGCAGGTTCAGGGTGAGGGAAGTTGGAAGCATCCACTTTTGAAAAGGGACCAGATCAAAGCAAAGAAAAGAACAAGTGGGGGGTGAGATAGGATTGAGGGAAATACAGTCTCTTTCACAGTATATACACTATGGAAATGTTTTGCATAGCTACACACATACAACTTATATTGAATTGTTTTTCTTCCCAGTAAGGGTGGGTAATGAGGTAGGAAGGGAAAGAATCTGGAATTCAAAGTTTTAAAATCAAATGTTTAAATATATATATATATATATTTGTATAATTATAATTATTATTTTACATGCTACTGGGAAATAAGACATATAGGCACTGAGGCATAGAGATCCACTGTACCCTACTCGAAAGTCAGAGGGGGAATAGGGGAGGATACAGGAGAGAGCAGATTGGGGGACAGGGTATTCAGTGGGATTACTGTTTTGGGGTGGTGAGTAGGGGAAAATGGGGAGAAAATCTATAACTCAAATTCTTGTGGAAATGAATGATGTAAACTAAAAATAAACATAAAATTTAACTTAAAAATATAAATAAAAATGTATATGTAGTCTTTAAAAAAATAAAAAGAGAATAAGGCTGATACAGTATCAAACCAGACCTACCAACTCTGCTTATATCTTTATGCCAAGTGAAAACCAAATCAGTCTCTGAAAACTGAAGAAAAGAGCAAATACAGGCCACACTACATTCTTTGCTTACCCAGGGCACTTTTGACAACTTGAAAATTAAAATAAAAAAAATTTGGGTCTTCCTACTCAACTGAACTCTAGGAAAGGATGGTACATTATGACATGAATTTGAATATAATTCAAGTTAAATCACGTCCCACATATTCAAAAAGCCTGTTACAAAAGCTAATGAGGAAGATCTTAGCCCTGTCCCAGACACCAGTGTTCTAAACAACTGCCACTATGTTTTAGCCCTCCCAGCCCTCAGCTAGTCTGAGCTGAAGAAACAGAACAATGCAAAGCATTCCCTTAAAAGTTAGAGAGCCATTCCTCCCCTTGGTTCTAATTCTTCTTTGCAACATGACTAATGTGAAAATATGTTTCGTATGAATGTATATGTAGAGCCTATATTAGATTGCATGCCATCTTGGGGAAGGGGAGATAAGGGAAGGGGAAAAATTTTAAAACTAAAAATCTTATGGAAGTGAATGTTGAAAACTAAAAATAAATTGGTTTATTTATAAAAAGATGGAACCAGAGAGTGAGAAAGAGATGGACTATTAGGGATAAATTTTCAGCATCCTGTATTATTTAATATCCATTGAGGATCTATCTATAATGTGCTAGCAATATACATATGAAAACTCAAATTCTTAATATAAGAATTTACTTACATTGTCTACAGATAAGAAGACTTGTACCTGTATAAGCCTACAGATCTCCAGGATGTTTGTTGAAAGTCTTAGAAGGCACAGCACCTAATCTCGGCAACTCATTTCTCTCTTTTTCAGTATCACTAAATTCTACACTTTGCTGTTGATTTTTACCAATCCAAGAAGTTGTGATCAGATTTCCTACAGTAAAGATTTGGTCATCATTTGGACATTATTCTTTTTTGAAGTTCAATTTCATGTATTTAGATAGTCACATTTTATGTTTGCTTTCAGAAATTATGATGTATATAGTTCTAATTCCCAAAATAATATGTTATATGTAAAATGTATATTATATAAGCATATAGTATATATCTATATAAGGATGTGTGCATGTGTATGTATATAATTTATATATAATATAACCTGTTATTTTGTTGGAATCTCTAGCTTATTTTTAATATATAATATTGGTCATCTAGCCTAAAAGGGTATTTAATCTAAACATTAAATTGGGAAATCTTATAATCCTTGGAATCATAAATTCCATTTCCAGTCAAGCTAGTTGAATCTGTTGCTATACTAATAAAAGTTACTGTAATCTATTACTATATGAGGTTAGGAGATCATCTTTATGTCATGCTTTACCTTCTTCAGGCATGAAAATAAAATCCCATAAAACTTTTTCCCCTAGTTAAACTGGCCTTGACTGAAAAAGTTGGAAAATTGGAATTCTTTGGTTTCTTTTAAGTTGCTCGATAGAATTGACCTTTAGTTCAGAAAAGCTTGTCTATTAATTTAAAAAATTGATCTGGGAATGCACAGATAAAGTTACAAAAGTGCTTCAGAAGAGCTATCAACCCCTACATGAACTGATACAAAGTAAAATGAGCAGAACCAGAAGAACATTGTACACATTAATAGCAACATTGTGTGATGATCAATTACGAATGATTTGGCTCTTCTCAGCAATACTATGACCTAAGACAATTCCAAATGACTCACAATGGAAAAATGCATTAACATTCAGAGAAAAAACTGGTGGAATCTGAGTGCAGATTTAAACATACTATTTTCACTATATTTGTTTGTGTGTGTTTTCCTTTCCTTTTGGTCTGTTTCTTCTTTTACAACATGACTAATATGAAACTATGTTTTACAATGATTGTACTTATATAACCTATATCAAATATACTGTTTTAGAAAGGGGGGATGAGGAGGGAGAAAAATTTGGAACCCCAAATTCTTTTTTTTTAAAAGCAATCGGGGTTAAGTAACTTGCTCAAGGTTACACGGCCAGTTATTTCTGGGTGTGGTGCTGAGTATCTGAGCCCGGATTTGATCCAGGTCATCCGGACACTGGAGCTGGTGCTCTTACTCGGTGAGCCACCTGGCTGCCCCTAAGCAATTGGGGTTAAGTAACTTGCTCAAGGTTACACGGCCAGGTGTTTCTGGATGGGTGCTAAGTGTCTGAGCCCGAAATTCGATCTCCAGGTCTTCTCAACACTGGAGCCAGTGCTCTTACTCGCTGTGCTACCTGGCCGCCCCTGGAACCCCAAATTCTTTTAAATGAATCTTAAAAAATTGTCTTTATATGTAATTGGAAAAATAAAATACTACTTAAAAAAACCACCAACCAAATCTCCTTGATGTCTTAGCAAATTACATCATAAATTCTTAGATAGGTACTTAAATTGAATAAATCTTCTTAAAACTACTCCAAGACAGTAACTTCTGGAGATACCTTCAAATCAGGTGTTTATTTAGCTCTATTTCTATGATACCAAAAATAGTTTATTAACCAGTGTGAATGATATTCAAATATACGCTGGATCAAGACTGCCTATAATACCCAAATGAATTTGTTCATTAGTATTGGGGAAACCATGGAGAACCACAGGTATCAGACCAAGACTGGTAATCTGAAGAGGGGAAAGAAAGGGACAGGGACAGAAGAATGGTTAACTAGTTGGAAAGCAGCATGTAGAATGCAGTGAGCAGTGGACCAGGTGTTAAGACCTGGGTTTGAGGCTTGGTTCTTCTACTTAATAAATTAATACCTCAGCTGGGCAATCCTGGACAAATTTCTTAACTTCTCTCTACCTCAGTTTCTTTATCTGTAAAATAAGGATAACAATAGCACCTAGATCATAGGGCTGCTGTGAGGATCAAATGAAATCATCTCTGTGAAGCATTTTGTAAACTTTAAGACAAGGTATCATCATCATCATCACCATCTCTGCATTTTTAACAATACTAACACTCTTTAATGATATACTTTCCCCTTCTCCCTTGGCTTCTAAATCTACACCCTCCTAGTTCGTCTTCCTCTTCTCTAACCATCCCTTCTCTATTCCCCTTCCTGACCCTTTAGTTCTGATCTTGGCTTTCTCTCACTATACTTTCCATTTGTAATTTCACAGCTTCTATTATTATCATCTACTCCCAAATCTTTCTCCCAACTCAGATCTTTCTTTTAAATTCCAGAAGAGCATTTCAAACTACTTAAGATTATCTCTGGGAAGATAGGTGGTGTAGTAGACAGAGTGCCAAGCCTGGCGCCAGGAAGACTCATCTTCCTGAATTCAAATCTAGCCTCACACACGTCCAAGTTGTGTGACCCTGGGTAAGTCACTTAACTCGGCTTCAGTTTCCCCATTTGTAAAATAAGATGGAGAAGGAAATGGCAAACCACTCCAGTATCTTTGCCAAGAAAATCCCAAATGGGGTCATGAAGAGTTGAACACAAGTGAACAACAAGACAATGTCTACCACTTATATCTCACTAGTGCCATGAATGCTATGAACATTTAGTGAATAAATTCAGATGTAAAACAATCATGTCCAAATGACTCAAGCAAAGAAAGTATTTAGAAAAAGTGAAAGAGTTGAACTAATACCAGTGATGGAGTTTGCCCATCCTTCTCCCTAATTCAATAAACACAGACATTAACTTTTCCTCAAATCTGCCCTTTTTCTAATTTTTCTTTTTCTGTCAGTGGCACCACCATTCAACCAGTTAAGAAAGTTTCAAATCTTGAATATTAATTATTATTTTTCTCTTTTCCCATCACCCACAACCACTTAATTCTCAAAGTCTATCAACTGTGTCTCCACAGTATCTCTTTTCTCATCTATCACTTTCTCTCTGTTTCCACTACCATGACCCTACCACAAGGACTGATGACCAAGTACTTGGACCATTGTGGCAGACAATCAAGCTGTTTAAACACCCAGAGTCTCTCCCTATTCTGATCCAACCTTGATACAATGTAGTATAGTTTTGCTTAGACACAGATATGATCCCATCACTTCTCTGCAGAAATCCTTCAGTGGCTCCATATTACCTTCTAGAAATGTAATACCTTAGCATGGTATTCAAGATTCCCCACAATTTGAGAGAACTTTATCTTGTCAACATATCTCATGCTACTCCCCTCCCCCTAATCTTTGCTCTAGTCATACCAGCCTATTTCTCTCCAATGTTTTCATGCTTCCATGGCTTTGTTCAATCTGTTCCAAATCTCTGGAAGACTTCCTCCTTCATTCTATCTGTCAAAATCCAAAATATCCTTTAAGAACCAGTCAAATGCTGCTTCTTTCCTGATTCCCCCTCTAAATAATTATCTCTATTGCTCCTCCCCATCTTGAACCTTACATAGTATTTGGTTTGTACCTCTCTCATTCACCTAATATATACCATTTTGGAATATTATTTTACATATATGTATGTGTATGCAGAGAGAGAGAGAGAATCAGTCAGGGATCATTGTTTATTCAATCTTATTTCTCCTGCAAAATAAAGTATATATTTTTTTATATGGCTGATGTATGACATCATTTTGCACATTAAGGCTTATCTAATAGACTGACAGGAGAGGATTGTTTTTCTTTAAATTCAAGCAAGGATAGTTTTGGAGTGGGGGGGGGAGGTGATACATGAAAATGAAGAATTTTAAACACAAAAGAGAGGAATGTTCTGAATTGGGACACAAATAACCAGGACAGCTTTGAAACCAACATGCTTAGCTTATTATATGGTTTATAAATGAGACACAAGCTATACAAGAGCAGAGATTGGTAGTTTTCTACATAATCTCCTTTCTTCTACTCTTTATATGCAGAAGTGCTTATTGGTGTCTGTTAAGGACAGAATTACAAAATTTGTTTTTAATTTATTTTTGAATACTCTGTGATAGTTGTTGAAAATGGATCAGGGTGTTTTCCTAATTAAATTAGGGAGAAGCATGGGCAAACTCTCCATCATCAGTGTTAATTCAACTCTTTCACCTTTTCTAAATGTTTTCTTTGCTTAAGTCATCAGAACATGATTATTTTACAACTGAATTTATTTACTAATGTTCATGGCATCTATTGCACTGAATATTTATAAGGATAGAAAACTATTTGGATGGATTGAAGGAACTAGGAGTTATTTAACCTGGAGAAGAGAAGATTTAGGAAGAACAAATATTTGAAAGGTTGTTATGTCGAAGAGGGATTAAATTTTTTCTGATTGGACACAAAGGACAGAAAAAGTAGCAATAGCTGGACATTGTAAAGAGGTAAATTTGGAAGAGCTTTTTAAATTAGAATTATTCAAAGTGGAATGGGTTGCCTCGGAAGGTTTTGTTTCACAAGATGTCTCCAAGTGCAAGATAGAGCACCTATAAAGGATTTTAAGGGAAGGTTACCATCTGGACATAGGGTGAACTAAACCAAGGTCCCTTCCAACTCTGGTATATATGATCTTGTGAAATAGTTTTGAAGTATGTAAAAAACAGTCTCTATCTGCAAAGAAATAGAGAACTAAAGGAGATCAAATCACAGAATCATAGGGTTAAAGGTAGCTAAAATCACCCAGTTCATCCCTATACTGGAAGCATGAATGCCCTCCAACAGGCATTCTTAACTGATTTTGTGTCATGGACCCCCTGATCACTCTAGTAAAGCCTTGAAATGCCTTCTCAGAATGTTTCTAAATATGCAAAGTGAAATGAATAAGGATACAAAGGAAACCAATGATACTGAAATAAAATTATGAAAACAAATTAAATCAACTTCATGAACCTCAAATTAAGTACCCCTATTACAAAAGCTCCTGACAACTGGCCATTGACTTTCTGTTTGAATGCCTTCAGTTTGTGGACCTCACTAACCTACAAGATAGCTCAATTTATGTTGGACAGCCTTTAGTTTCTTCTTTTTAGCTCCCCATGACTTCCATCTCCTAGCCCTAATATTGCTCTTGAGCCACACAGAATAAGTTAACCTTCTTCTACATGCTAGTCCTTTAACTACCTGGAGATAGTTATATTGTCCTCACCAAAGTCTTCTTGTGTTGTTGTTCAATCATTCAGTCTTGTCCAACTCTTCATGACCATATGGACCATAGCATGCCAAGACTTTCTACCCTCCACTATCTTTTAAAGTCTCCCCAAGTTCACATTCTTTATTTCCATGATACTATCGATCCATCTCAGGCTTTGCCATCCCCTTTTCCTTTTGCCTTCAATCTTTCCCAAAATCAGTCTTTTCCAATGAGTCCCATCTTTTCATTAGGTAGCCAAAGTAGTTAAACTTCAGCTTCAGTAAAATCTTTGTGCTTCCAGGCCAAACACCCTCAGTTCTTTTAATCCTTTAATGTATCAATTGATCAATAAACACTTATTAAACATCTACTATGTGCCAGGCATTGTGATAAGTACTGGAGACACAAAAAGAAACAAAAGTCCCTGCCCTCAAAGAATTTACAATCTAGTAGGGGTGAGGACATGAAAACAAATACATACAAAGTATGCTATGTACAGGATAACTAGGAAGAAACTAAAAGAAGGAAGACACTTGAATTAAGAGGTGGCAAAAGATTCTTGTAGAAAGTAAAATTTTAGTTGGGCCCTATAAAAGTTATAGATGTACTACCACCACTCTGTCAATCTCTTCTAGAAGTGCTTCAGTAACCAACATACCTTATGAAATATAGGACTGAGAAAGAGGGATGATGTGGTAGGACAGGATAGCACAGAGGGGGCCTCTCTTATGTTAGATACTATGCTGCTATTAATACAGACTGTATATTAGCTATTTTTGCCAGTCACATATCACTATTGACTCATTATGAGATTTTAGTCACTCACTCCAGTGCTTTTAGCATCATTAATTTCACGGATGTTGGTGTTTCAGTCATAGACTGCATGTTCTCTGTGAGTGAGAGTTACTATGGTAAAAAAAAATAATCATCATCATAATAAAATTTAAATAAAAAAAATACATCATCATTCTGCAATCAGCCATGATGAGGAATTTCTGTAGACTGACCCTAGGATGAGACATATGGTCACTCACCAGGCTCATACCTGAAACCTTTCCCAGATGCTAGGACCTGCCACAGCTTGTACTCTGCCAACATAGCCTTCAACAATCCAGGGTCAACAGCATATCACAATGAGGTATCAGAGTAAGACCTGAATGGAGGTTAAGTCAGTTAAAATCCTTTAACCTTTTCCATGTGAACAACCATTAAATTATATTTCCCCAATCCAATGCTGTCATAGTTAGTTGAATTTTTTAGCCTAGGTAAAGGACCCCCTCCCCACTTAATGTATGTTTTTTCAATAACATGTAAAGATAATTTTGAACATTCAATTTTATGAGATTTTGAGTTTCAAATTTTTTTCTCCCTCCCCCTTTTCCCTCTCCCCTTCCCACCTTCCCTCTCCCCTCCCAAAGACGGCATTGCAATCTGATATAGGTTATACATGTACAATCATATTAAGCATATTTCCACATTAGTCATACTGTGAAAAAATCAGAACAAAGGGGAAAAAAACCATGAGAAGACTGCCAAATGCCTTCCTGAAATTCAGATGCATTTCACATCTTTGTGATATGAAGATGTGAAAGAATCCTTGCCCTCACAGAGAAATAAAAAAAACAAAAAAAGTGAAAATAGTATGCTTTGATCTGCATTTAGACTTCATCAGTTCTTTTTCTGGATGTGGGTAACATTTTCCATCATGAGTCTTTTGGAGCTGTCAGATCCTTGCATTGCTGAGAAGAGCCAAGTCTATCAAAGTTAATCATTACACAATGTGACTATTCCTGTGTATGTTCTCCTGGTTCTGTTCATTTCACTCAGCATCAGTTCATCTAAGTCTTTCCAGGTTTTTCTGAAATCTGCCTGCTAATCATTTCTTATAGCACCATAGTGTTCCATTGCATTCATATGCCACAACTTGTTCAGTCCTTCCCCAATTGATGAGCATCCCCTCAATTTTAAATTCTTTGCCACCAGAAAAAGAGCTGCGATAAATATTTTTGTATACATGGGTCTGTTTCCCTTTAGCCAAAGGACTTTAGTCTTATGCAGATTACATTCCACTTTGTTAGATGGGTTCCATCCTATTGAGACCTTTCTGAATTATAATTCTGTCATTCAGCACATTAACCATCACTTCTGGATTTGTATCTTCTGCAAGTCTGATAAGCACACCAACTATGCCTTTATCTAAAACATTAGTTTTTTTTTTTTAATTTAGAGGACAGAACCATGTACTTGCCACTACATACCCCCTATAGCATGCTGAAATATGTTTATCATTCAATGCTTTTGGGGTCTGGTTATTCAACTTTTTCTGAATACTTTTAACTACGCTATCATCCAACACATACCTCTTGATCTCAAGAAAATCATGAAAGACTGCCAAATGCCTTCCTGAAATTCAGATACATTTCACAATAAAACACAGTCATTGCCCTCATGAAACACAATCTAAAAAGGACAAATTATAAATATGCAACAAAAATGCAAAATAAGTCATGATATACGCATTAGAAAGGTGCAAAAGAAAACTGAAGTCCTGAAGTTTTGTTGGAATGGTAATATATGCCTCCCTTTTATCCATTTGAAAATCTGATGATGCTAAAAATGAATCTGTTCAGAATTAACTGAAGAAGCAAACTTTCCATAAAGAATATACTGGTTAGGGGCAGCTAGGTGGCACAGAGAGTAGAGTACCAGCCCTGGAGTCAGGAGGACCTGGGTTTGGATCCATCCTCAGACACTTCACACACACACACACACACACACACACACACACACACACACACAC
>NW_027187323.1:1951412-1998550 GCF_028583685.1 Petaurus breviceps papuanus
CACACACACACACACACACACACACACACACACACACACACACACACACGCTGTGTGACCTTGGGCAAGTCACTTAACCCCAATTCGCTCTCCCCTCCCCCCTCCAAAAAGCAAAAAAAAAAAAAGGAATGATACTGGTGAGATCCCATAATACATTGTAGTAACTAGGAAAATAGAGAGCGAAATGATCCTTAGAGGAGAACAAGAGAAACCCTGATTGGAACATTCCCACTGGAAACTACATTGCTTTATATAACTTTTAAATCCTATTAAATTTTCTCAATGCATATTAGTTTTCTTGATTCATTTTGATGTCTATAAACAAGAACTTTAAGAATTCTGATAGGTGAATTAAAACCTTGAAAAACTTCAATAAGGTGACTAATCAACATAATATTTTCAAAAACTCTTCTTTATACAGTACCAAAGTACAGAAAAGGTCAACCTATGCAAATAACTGGCAACTTCTTTAAGGCAAATTAACCATCCATAGTGTATTCCTCTCCATGCACTCCACCTCCATGCCCTTCCTAGCCAACCAACTATTTGCATTCATTTCTCTATTTGTGAAAAGAAACTTGGCCCTCTCCCCAATCTCTTAGATCTGGTCCTATTCTAAAAAACAAGTAGGAATTACCTGGGATTTTTTTTATCTTTATTACTATTATTGTTGTTGTTCATTTAAGCTCTTTCAATGCCAGGGGTCAGCGGGATGTCAAAGGCAGTGTCTGCAGCTCAAGTCAAGTCTGTGGCCACTCTTATCTGCTAATGCAGCATTTTCCTGCTGCCAGAGAAGCTTTGATTATTTTTAAAAATTCTAAATGGAAACACATGTGCTTGTGAAAAGCCCACAAAAGGGTGGGGGTAGGGAGAGGAAGAGAGAAAATATATGATTCATAGAGTATAGCAAGCAAACAAAAAAAATTTTAAATGCATGGGCTAAACCTTTTAAGATACACATTTGAAATAGTGAGATATACTGAGGCATTGTGTCTTTGAAAGTAATTAGTTGGGTTTATAGATTTTTTTTAAAGCCTTAAGCAAACTAGCTACACAAGATTGGTATGTGATGTGTGTTCTAAACTACACTTTTCTTCCAGTTGGGTCTGTAAGAGCCCAACACTTCTTCCTGCCAAATGGGGAGTGGGGTGTCATAAATTCTCTCTCACATCAGTCATCAGCAGATTTTGATCATTCATTGTATGCAGAGGATTATAGAGGAAATTGGAAATTTGGTTCCCAAACTCAAAGAGATTATAATCCAAGGTGTTCCTGAGGGGAGGGGAGAGAAGAGAGATTACAAAGCAGGAAGGAAGGTGGTGAGAAAAACTTAAATGAAAACATTAACTTATATTCATCAAGTACTTTGGGACTGCAGCATATTTTTGATATTTTGAGGGTCCTCACAATAACCCTATGAAGTAACTAGGGCAACTTTTAGTATTCCTATTTTAGTGATGGGGAAATTGATACTTGGGAAAGTTATAGAACCATCTTGCCCAAGATCATACACTGCCTGAGCTGGGACTTAAAACCCAGATCTTTTTTACTGGGAAAGACAAATGTTCTTTCATGCTGTTACCATGGTAACATAAAATATTTATCAAGTAGAAATAGGGAGGGGACTTGTGATTTCACTGAGAGGGGAAACGGGGAGGGAATAAACATTTATGTGGATATACTATGTACCAGGCACTGTACTTAAGTAATTTACAAATATTTTCTCATTTTACCCCCATTTCATAATTGAGGAAACTGAGACAGAAGTTCAGTGACTTACTCAAGGTCATACAATTAGTAAACGTCTAAACCCAATCTGACCTCAGGTTTTCCTGACTCTAGGCCCATCTCTCTATCCATTGAGCTGCCTAGCTGCCTCACTCCATTGCATCTATGAATGGAAGTCTGAATTTCTTTGCAATTTATAAGACTTGAGATAGTTGCTAAGAGTAATGAGAGGTTAAATGACTCAACTAGGAACACATAATCCTTGTGTTGTAGATAGAATTTGGACCCAGATTTTCCTGGCTCTCTTACTTCAGATTAGCTTTCAATCTCATATAACTAGATTGATTTGAACCCAGACTAATATGGAAATGGGAAAATCTGAAATCCTATGTAGTTAAACATGAGAGAATGTTTTGAAGTATAGATTAAAAGTGTATTGGAAACTAAATAACCCAATCCTAAAGAATGAATGGATCAAAGAACAAATATAATAATCAATAATTTTATTAAATATAATGATAACAATGAGACAACATACCAAAATTTGTAGGATGCAGCCAAAGAAGTACTTAGGGGAAAATTTATATCTCTAAATGCTTACACCAATAAGAGAGATCAATGAATTGGTCAGGCAGCAACAATAACAACAACAAAATCCTAAAAAACAACAAATTAGAAGTTTCCAATTAAACACCAAATTAGAAATTCTAAAAAAAAAATCAAAGGAGAGTTTATTAAAATTGAAAAAAAATTTTAAATTGAACCAATAAATACAACTAGAAACTGGTTTTATGAAAAAATAAACAATTGGCTAATTTGATTTTTTTAAAGAAGGAAGAAAACCAAATTACTACTATCAAACATAAAAAGGGTGAATGAATGAATGAAGATAAAATTAAAGTTATTGATAGGAGTTAATTTGCCCAACTATATGCCAATAAAATTGGTAATCTTTTTTTTTTTTTAAAGCAATTCGGGTTAAGTAACTTGCTCAAGGTTACACAGCCAGTTATTTCTGGGTGTGGTGCTAAGTATCTGAGCCTGGATTCGATCCCAAGTCAGACAGAGTAAGGCTGGTGCTCTTACTCTCTGAGCCACCTGGCTGCCCCTAGAACTGGTAATCTTAAAATAAAATGACTGAACAAGTTAGGTGTATGGAATACTATTATGCAGTAAGAAATTGTGAAGGGCACAGTTTCAGAAAAAACCTGGAAAGACATATGAACTGATGAAAAGTGAAGTGAACAGAACCAGAAGAACAATTTACACAATAAGAGCAATATTACAATCAATAGTGACTTAATAACCCTAATAAATACAGTGATTCATTACAATTTACTACTCTACAAATCCAAAGGATTCATGATGAAAAAAATGTTGTCCACCACCAGATAGAGAACTAATGGACTCAGAATACAGATTGAAGCATTTTTTCCCCATTTCTTTTTTTCCCCTGGAACATGGCTAATGCAGAAATATGTTTTATATGACTTAGTATGTTTAATGGGCATCATATTTCTTGTCTTCTAAATGGGTAGGAGAAAGGATTATAGGAAGGAGAGACTTTTAAACTAAAAATAAATTTTTTAAAAGTTTGCAAGGAATACTTGCCAATGTATTGGAATGACCTTCCAAATACCTATTCCTGTTCCTATGTTTCAGTAATTGAAAGAAAAGGAATAACTACCCTTATAAGAATATCAAGAGATGAGTTATTTTCAGAAAGAAAAACTGATGTCCAATAAGCACCAGAAGATGGAAAGAATATGAAAGGAAAAGATCTAGAATCATGGGACCATTGATTTAGAACTGGAAGGGAACTCAAATTTTATTTAGAAACTAACACCCTGATTTTACAGAATAGGAAACTGAGGTCTAGAATAATTGAAGTGACTTGCCAAAGGTCACAGAGGTAACAAGCAATAAAGCAAGGATTCAAAGACAGATCCTATGATTCTGTATTTATTGATATTTTCTCTCTACAACAGAGGAAATTTCTTAGAGAGTAGAATGCAAAGGAAAAGGAGAGGAATATAGTTATTAGGAAAAAGCTAGGGTTGATTTTCCTGGGGGCAGGGCATGGGGGAAAAGGATCAGCCAGTGTACCTCATTATCAGCCACCAAGATACCTTTACCATCGATTCCAAACCCTCCTCCAACCCCCATCCCAAAATGATTCTGAACACACCTGTGGTGTGGGATACCCAGAACAAGCAACTTACCCAGAAGCAGGAGGGGGAAGCACAGGCCACTGGGAAAAGGAAGAGGACTAAGGAAGTCTGACTTTTCAAGAGGAGAAATCATTCTCCCTGGGTTATCTGGGGTAGAACACGAATCATCTTTTTTTAGTTTCAACTCTGGCATAAGCCTTTCTTATACTGCCTATTCAACAGAATAAAAACATCAGTTTTCTGATTCTATGATCTGTCTTCCCAAGAATGAGTTGATGATATCAAGGATGGTTTATGAGAACAAAAAAAAAGGTGATGGTTAATTTTTCATCTTTTTGCATCAGCCAAACACATGCAAGCATGAGCTCAAAAGCTGATTCAGCCCAGCTGAGTTGAATCCAATCTTCTCTCACTGATCCATATGCATCCTTCCTGAAGCTTGAAACTCAATCAATGAAGCAATCTTTCCCAACAGAATACTACCACTCTGGTCAAAAGTCTAGGCATAGCTTTTCTTCCCCCATTTGCTAACCTTAAATCCTGATGAAACAGAAACTTATTTTTGAGAATGGCTTTCAGAACCACTTGCATTTTCATGAGTCAATGAGCAAAGCATTCTAGCATAACCAGAGGCTCTCAATACAGATTGTTTGGATGATTACCATGTTATCTGTCATCTTCCAGGCACCACTAAGTTTCTGACCTTCTTTTCTCCAGACCTCTGTAAGCAAGAGCATGTTGACTTTGAGTCTCTACATCTCTACTCTAATTGCCTCATATCTTTCTACTTAGATCTCCCTAAGACTTAGATCCTGCATTTCCTAAGCCCACACTAAGCCACATAACAAGTCTCATTCCTATTTCCTGTAACTCAACCACTAGCTACTATTATATTGCAGAATTTTGAGACAAGTTACTTTTATTTTTGTCATTTTCATTGTTGTTGTTTAGTTTAAATGAACAAAGATATCTCTCTCTTTCTCTTCTCTCTATCTCTCCCAAATACCCCCTTCTCCATTGAATAAGAAAAAAATCCTCATAACAAATGTGCACAGCAAGTATTTATACAGCACCTTAAGGTTTGCAAAGTGCTTTGTAAATATTATCTCATTTTATGCTCATGAGAACCCTGGTAGGAAGGTGCTATTATTATCCCCATTTTTACAGATGAAAATACCAAGGCAAATAGAGGTTAGGTAATTTGTCCAGGATCAATATTTAGTAAATTCTAAGGTTGAATTACAATTCAGGTTTTCTTAATGTAGGTCCAGGGCTCTATCCACTGCACCACCTAGCTGTCTCTTGGGACTTGTCAAGCAGAGTCAAGCCTTTTAGTCAAACAAAACTAATTCCTGCATTGGCCATCTCACACACACACACACACACACACACACACACACACACACACACACACATCCAACACCACCACCACCACCAATGTAGATATAGTTTAACTCTATAGCTATTGTAGCTATGTGTGTGTGTATATATATATATATATATATACATACATACATTTTATACAAACATAGTTTTGATAAATTCCAATTTTAAAGATTTATTTTTGCTTTAAGGTTGAATAAGAGAAAGATATCCGTCAATTTAAAGGTTTCTAACCAATTTACTTCATGAAAGTTTAGTGATTATCTTTTTCACATTAGGATACATTTTAAGATGTTTTTAAGAAAGAAAAATACTTTTAGGAAGGAATGTTTCAGGAAAAAAAAGTGTACATGTTAAGTAAAGATTGTGATTTTTAGAAGGGTGATAAATTTTATTTGTAAGCTAATTTATTGCTACATATACATATACATATACATATACATATACATATACATATACATATACATACACACATCTCAATTTATACCTTGAGTCCATCATCTCTCTGTCAGGAAATAGGTATGATAGTTCATCATCATAGGTCTTCCAGAATTATTGTTGGATATGCTATTGATCAGAGTCCTTACGTCTTTCAAAGTTTCATTGTGAAAGTTTCAACATTTACAGTGTTGTTATATAAATTGTTCTAGTTCTACTCATATCACTCTTGATTAGTTCATACAAATGAGACTAGGTACTATGGGGCAGGCAAGAGATGAAGCGGAGAGACATCGCTTTGTGGGAATGGTTCTAGCATTTCACCCCACAGAGCTATTATCAGAGTGGGATAATGAGAAGAGTGTTATAATGTTAGGAGAGACAAATTCTAATCTTGTCTCTGACATTTACTAGTAATGTGACCACAGAGCCTCAGTTTCCTCATCCATAGAATTATCATTATTATTATTGCATAATAATACCACTACTCAGAAGACTTTCTCCAGGATAATAATACCTCAAGTATTTCCCCCAGGATAATAATGTCATAATAACTTCCCTCATAGAGGTGCTAGAAGAAGCAAATTAAAGTGCTATATAAATATCAGCAATTATTACTGGTTTGGGGATGGGATATGGACTACCTTTCAAGAGGTACAAGCCTACTGCTCCTCTTTCTGTACCCCTGGAATTGTTCTGCTGAAGTTTTATACCAGATGTTAAAAAAAATTTAGAGAGGGTGTCATACCTCTTCTTCAACACAGAACAGAGAAAACTATCCCTGCATTTTGGAATTTTCCCCCAGCTCATACCCCATGAAAATGTATTTGGAGTGGGAGTGAGTTGGCAGATGGGGTCCAGGAAATGTAGTGGTGCTGTAGGCCAGCAGAGTTAGGAGGAGAGGAGGCTTCCTTCTCTCTCAGAACAAACTAACCCACTAAAGAAAAATCAAAGTGCCACCTGCTACCACCCCTCCCACTCAATTTAATTTGCTCCAGGTCCTGGAATACCTAGTTATAGAATTAGACCTCGACTAGGAAGAGTTAAGATTTCCCACAGGCTACCATGCATGCAAAGGACCATTAACTCTCTACTAGTCCTGAGAATGGGAAAAAGAAGGTGTGAAGTAGAGAGTTCCCTAACAGTCTGTGTGCTACAGCTCATTTAGGATCAATTTAACTGATTAACAACTCCATCATCACAATAACCAATATCTTATGACAATAGGACTAAAATCACCATTAGTGGTTTATTTTGATCTAGTATCTTTTGAAAATCAAGCTCTGTACTAAGGTTATTCAGCTACCATGCCAAAGGAGAAATGAGACAGCACTGTTGAAAACTGTAAAAAAAAACAAACAGAAAACCTTTCCAAATGCTTCAGAATTTGTGTTAGTTTCACTTGACTTTAAAGTCTTGGGTGATAGGCTGAGGATGCGTTAATAGCATGAATGTCTGACAAGTAAATAGCAGAAGCAATAAATGAAAACAAGGTATGGCAAGAAGTCAGGTGTCCTTTCAGCCAAAACTAGCCACCCTGAAGCTCATTAGCTATTCAGAAAGTTGAGAAATTGCCAATCAGAGCAGGTCTGATCAGGCCATGTTCTTCCACAGTCCAAGTGAGCTCAACTAATCTCAAAATCAAATTTCAGACAATTACCAATTAAAGCATTTTATGAAGAATCAGAAGAGTTCCAAGCAAACTAGAAAGGGCATACAGGAATAGTATTTTTCTACACAAGTTTATCTTTTAAACTCCCTTTTTTCTAGGGTCAGAACTTCACACAATTTGCAAACTCACTGTTAGTCTTGGATTCTGTACCACAAACAACTACTCCTGCTGAGAAATTAATCCCTCTCTTATCACTCAAAGCTCTGCTGAAATTTATTTGAAATCATTGCTAGTTGTCTCTGGGAATTCTGCCGGCCCTGTTTCCAACTGATGTACTACATATGTTGAAATAGTATTTCAGAAATGCACTCTGTAGAGCATACTTTAGAAACAACAGCAACACTATTCTACACTGGAAACTGTAGATCAAGGGCTATCTGGGTTTCTGTACTGTAGTGTCTACATTATTAACAAGCAAGAGAAAAGGAAAAGGGGCATTTTTTCCCCTACGCTTATTACACACTGTCAGTTATCCACAAACAGGGAATGAAAGAGACTTGAGTCAACTTGTTAAAAGCTGTTCTGTAACTTTTTCTCTTTCAAACTATGTTTTCTCATTGTCACCATCAAACGCCTGGGTACATGCACTGCTATGCAGAACAAGTCAGACATATATGACTTTGATTTAGGGTCTGATATAGGAATTTTGTTCCAATGTGGCCTTAGGAATAGTCATCAGACCAAGAAAAAAAGGAAGCAACAATCAGAGGATGGAGGCTATTGGGGGCAGAATGAAATTTTCCAGTAGGTATCTGGATATCCCCAAATATCATAATTCCCCTAAAAACCTTTACCCTGATATGTGAATATTAACACACATTGAAGAGATAGGCGCAGAGACAACTGAAGACATACAAGTATCTTCATAATTTACATTTTCCACGGACTCAGCACAACTTCTGGCTTGATTTTCTTAACAACTTGATGAGTTCTGTATGGGAAGTATTATTATCCCTATTGAGTTGAATAAACTTTAATAAGTGACTATGAAGTAAAAGGTACCAGTAATACCAAGATGAAAAATGACTTAGTCCCTGTCCCCAGGGAGTTTAGAGTCTGCTAGCCTATTAGATAGCTAAGAAATGAAGCACAGAAGTTTGCTCCATTTCACTCAGCTAATTAATTTTTGACAGATCTCACAATTCCTATTCCAGTTCTTTTAGTAGTCTAATATGCTTCATAAGTCAAGTTCAAATATTTGTACTCTATCAGAACCCAAACTACAATGGACAAATTCAGCTGGGCGCGGGGGTGGCACAGTGGTGGCTTAGAAGTCCTTGTACAGTTCCATCTGTCATTCCATCCTCCAGAGTCCTAGTCCCAGGTCCACCAGGGATTAGGGAGAAGGCTCAAGCTTGGGAGAGGAGTACTATGGAGATAGTAACTGTGGACAATTGCATCCAACACCTAGGTCATAAGGCAGGGTTCAATAATGGCAGTAACCAGAGGAAGGAATCCTATTTTAACAGGGAGGAATCCAGTCTACTTGGATATCAGCACCCCAAGGCAAAGTTCTATTTACCCCATGCTAGTTGCAGCTTTACACTATATACAATCAAAGTGTAACTGCATTCATAAAGCAATGAAATAAGGACAAATTCAAGTTTAGACAAGGAGGGGAATTTTTATACAGCAAATTCTGAATAAGGAGGAAATGGTAAATGATAAACATATATTATATCTGAAATGTCTGTATAGCCATGGATTCCAACCTTTTCCCCCCTTGGTACTCTTTACATAAGGTACTATAAAGAAAAATCTAATGAATCAAAATTTCAACAATGGTTATTCAACTGTTCTTCCTTAAGCTTTCCTATTTCTTCTACCTGGAATTTAGAACCCAATTACAAGTTTATCAAAGAGCTTCTAAGAGGGTCATAGAACCATTTATTCAACAAACTTATTAAGTATCTGCTATGTAGATACATATCTGCTAGATGATTGGGAAAATTCAAAGACAAACAAAACAGGGTCCTTGACCTCAGGGACCTTACAACCTAGTTTAGCTGAAAAAAAGTGAAGAACAGCTTTTGGTGATATTTGTAACAAACTGGGGGCTATGTGAATGATATTAACACATTTTTTTTCAAATTTCTTTTAGAGAATCCCAAAGTACTACCCTCTTAAATACCCTTAAATTCTGTTAGAATGCCAAAAGAGCAATAATTGGGATAAGTAAGGTATTTCCAGAGGAATGATTTAGGACACAGAGGACCATGTAACCCTGGCAAGGGGGAAATTGGGGTAGAGAAAATTACTCCAGATGTGTTTGAGAATCAATGTTATAAAATAAGTTCTAATAAGCACTAATGTAGCCAGTCAGAAGGCAAGAACAGTCAAAATGGTAGGGAGACGGGAAGATGAAGATAAATACAAATGAGTTTAAGAATTAGTTTAATTGACTATCCCAACTTCTGAGAGAGAAAAAAAAAGCCTTAAGGATAATCAGATACTCTGTGCCTCGAACATTTTTTTGTGGTTCAGTCATGTCTGACTCCTCATGACTCCATTTGGGGTTTTCTTGGCAAAGATACTGGAGGGATTGGCCATTTCCTTTCCCAGATCATTTTACAGATGAGGAAACTGAGGCAAACAGGGCTAAGTGACTTGCCCAGGGTTACATATCTAAGTGTCTGAGATCAAATTTCAACTTAAGAAGATGTTTCTTCCTGACTTCGGAGCCAGCACTCTGTCCACTGACCCACCCAGCTGTCCCACCTTGCACATAGTAGGCACTAAGTTAATAGTGAATGAATGACACAACAAATGCTCACTTTCTCTTTCAAATACTCACATGAATCTCTGGACTCATTGATTTGGATGCCACCTCCAGAGATGTAGATCGTGATGCAGCCATGCCTGCTTATTCTTTCCTTCTCTTGTCCATGCCCTGCCATAATTTTGCCTTTCTCTTGACACCATGTGGGTAACAGGGGAGCACACTGGCTGTCTACCTGTCATCCTTCACCCTCATCAGCAGACCAGCCTATGTTCTATTTCTATCACACATTTCCCTGATGACATCTTTTACTCCTACTTGGCTTCGACTTTCCTCCTTTTAAGTTATAGGTTGCCATTTACTTGTATTCATCATGTGCATCTCTGCAACATATGAAACTCAAATAAGAATGGTCATTATCCTTCCCCACCTCTTAGAGTTCTGTCCATTCACTCCTTGACATAAGAACCACCAATACTAAATTACTGGCAGGCATACTGTATTTGGCATGAATTATATTGTAATGAGAAAAAGTCAATGCATTATTTGTCCCCTCTAAGTCAACGGTGTATAACTCGGCTTGAAACTAACTCATAGAATTTTTGACACCAAGTAAGAAGGGAAGTCAATTATTCCTGAAAAAGGTGGTGGCTCATTGCACGATAATGGGCTCTTTGATTCAAAAAGCAAGGAATTAACCAGGCAGCCAATAGCTAGTCACAGTTGTGTGATTAACCATCTGTTTTTAAAATCTTACTTCTTCCTTCATGGAAAAGAATGGAAGTTGAGTTACACCCTCCACCTCAAATTTCATCCTGCAGTGAATGGGGTTATAATTTGTAATACTAAAACAGTGGGACATTTATTTTTGTTCCAACTGTGCTGAAATAGCTACAGTTTTAGCCTTTGGGGATATATTTATGGCCATATCAGTCAACTAGCCCAGAAAAATAGCTCTTGGGGAATATGATCACTACAGATGGTAGAAATAAAATAAGCATGTTAACATGGACCAGGTGAGAGTTTTATTGATGTGTTCATCTCTACAGCCACCCAGAAAGCACATTCCAAAAGGGACCTTGGAAAAAATGTCAGGTAACTATGCGCAAATCCTTCATCAATCCTCTTAAATGCAGTTTTTTTCTGTGTAAAATGTTTGCACATTGTCAGTGATAATGTGTGCAACTCCAACTTTGATATAGGCACTTGAAGCATAAGCTCATAAGCCCTCTTTATTTAGGGAAAAATCTAGTTCAACATTTTCACTGACAGTCAGGGTCACATATTTAGGCAGCCACTGAAAATACTGGATCAGGAAAACTATTGTAACGCATTCTATTTATAACTCCATTTCAAGCTGCTTATTTTAATAAAGTATAGTGGGCCAACAGAAACACTTTGGTATTCAAAGGACAGCACATTTTCAATGAGCACAGAACAAATTTCTAAAATATTTTAAAGAGGTTTAAAGAAAGTGTTGTATAAGTTTAAATTTCCCTAGTCTTTGTTTGATCAAGCATTTTAACTAGTCAGATGATCAAAACAAATAGCTAAAGTAAATATTTTATATCTCCATATACGAAATTATTCCAAATATGTCACAAAAGCTTAGAAATCTTAGAGATCAACTATTCCAACCTCCTTCCCAATGTAAGAATTTCCTCTACCAGGCCCTGCCTAATGGTCATTTAGAGTTAGTTTGAACGCTGATATAGTCCATTCTATTTGTGGGAGGGGAGACTTTAATTGTTAGAAAATTCTTCTGCATATTGAACAGAAATCTGTCTCCTTTGGAGGAATTTCTTTCTATTATTCTCATTCTGCCACTAACCTAAATTTTCTTCAGTTTCAATTTCAGCAAGCTATATGGCACAGCTCAGGCCCTGGAGGTCAGGAGGACCTGAGCTCAGATCTGACCTCAGATACTTCCTAGCTGTGTGACCTTGACTAAGTCACTTAATCCTGTTTACTTGTTTCCTCTTCTGTAAAATGAGCAAGAGAAGGAAATGGCAAAACCACTTCAGTATCTTTGCCAAGAAAACCCCAAATGGGGTCATGACTGAAATGAATCAATCACAAAACAAATTGTGGTGTATGTATCAAATGTAATATTATTATTCTATAAGAAATGACACAGATAAAGAATTCCGAGAAGCATGGAAAGACTTTTATGATCTGATGCGTAGAGAAATAAGCAAAACCAGGATAACAATATGTATAATAACCACATGTAAAGAGTATTTTTTAAATGAGAAAAACAAAAAGAAATGCTGCATAATTTCAATGACATAGCTTGACTCCACAGAAGAATTGAGAAAATATACTGCCCTCCTTTCATTGCAAAAGTGAAGAATGATGGATACGAAATACTGCCTATACCGACAGACATAGTTGATGTGTTGGGTTAGTTTTTCTCAACTACTTTTTCAATATTTGTAATAGGGAATGATGGCTCTGTGGATAGGGGAATGGAGACAGCTATATTTAGGAACTGGGATATATAAAGATGAAAGTCATCAATAAAAACAGGAAAAAATTTTAAAAACAAATTGCTTAATTACAATATGTGGAGAGATATATCTAGACAAGTTCTTATAAATAAGTATAAATGTATGTAGACAAGTTCATGTAAAAAAGGTCTGAGGGTATCATTACACTACAAACTCAAAATAAGTCAACAGCATGATAATGGCAGCCATAAAGGTTGATTTGTTCCTAGTCTGCATGGTATCCTAAAAATGATGAGAGTTAGTATAATCAACCTTTTGTACTCCTCCCTACATCCAACCACCTATGGAATATTTGGTTCAATTTATGGCACCAAATTTTAGATGGGATATTGAAAAACTGAAAATTATCTAAAAGAGGGGTGACCAAGATGGTGAGGGAAGATAAAAGCATCCCATATGGGGAAAAGTTAGAAGAACTGGGGATGTTTAGACTAGAAAAGAGAAGACTTAATTAAGAAATATTTGATAGCTTTCTTCAGAGATCACAAGGTCTGTTAAAAGAAAAAAAATGGATGCCAGTGTGAAGGAAGGTCACTTAGATTTGATCTGCTGAGCCCCAGAACAGAAGCCACAGGAAGGCAAATCTGGGCCTCATACAAGGGGATACTTCCCAACAATTATAAATAATTCTATATTAGGGAAGCTACATGGTGCAGTGGATAGTGCCAGGCCTAGAGTCAGGAAAACTTATCTTTATAACTTCAAATCTGATCTCAGACACATACTAGCCGTGTGACCCTGGGCAAGTCATTTAACCCCGCTTGCCTCAGTTTCCTCATCTATAAAATTAACTGGAGAAGGAAATGGCAAAGCACTCCAGTATCTTTGTCAAGAAAACCCCAAATGTGGTCACAAAGAGTTGGACACGACTGAAAAATGACTGAACAGCAACAAAATAACAATCTGCCTTGTAAGACAGTGATTTGCCCATTATCAGAGGTCTTCAGGCAGAAGCTAGATGACCATATTTGCAGGATGCTCTTTTGTATTGGGGAATTCTGTTGGGGTATAGGTTGGATTAAATGACTTCTGAGGTCTTTTCTAACTTTGAAATCCTAGAAGTCTGAGATCCTGGGCAACACCAAGACACTCTTTTAATTCTTTAAGAGGGAAGAAGCTGATCCCACCCTGGTTTCTGTTTTGCAGTTTGATGGTATAGTTGATAGTATTCGGAATTTGCATTCAGCAAGACTTGGATTTCAATCTTACTTCAGAAACTTACTAACTGTGTGACTCTGAGAAAGTCACTTAACTGCTCTAAGTCTCAATCTCCTCATCTCATCTGTAAAATGTAGCATGTACCTCACAGAGTTGTTGTAAGAAATAAATAAGATGCCAAATGTATGTTTTACAAGCTTTAAAGTATTCTATACATCCTAGATATTATTGCTATTGAAATATCATGAGGAAGATAAAGATTATTCAAGATCAAGGAAGGGAGAAGTCAGTAATTCTCCTGTCTTTCCTCAATTGTTGGTCTTGAGATTACTTCATCTTCTGCTGCCTTCAACATTGCCTATTTGACTTTTCTCTACCTGTTCATGAGCAGCATGTGGACAAAGAAGAGACTAGAATTTATACAGATTCCATGAAAGAAAAATAATGCAGAGGAAATCAAGAAAATTATATTGACTAGACAGAAAGTGTATGAGTGTGTGTGGATAAGTGTGTGTGAGTGTGTGTGTGCACATGTGTAGAAAGGCTATAATGAAGGCGGCAGAAGAAAAAGCATTTTTTTCCAAGACAAAAATACATATACATTGTATGTGGAGGGTTAGAGGGAGGAGAAATATGCCAAAGCAAATTTTTTAAGTAATACAAATCACTTCTTTTGAAGGTCTGATTATCCCTTGCATGTTGACTGATACTTGACATAATCATATGTGTGTGATGTATTTAACTATATAAATGGGCATGAGGAAATCCCATATGAAGTGTCTGCTCAACTGTAGTTGTGTTTAATAGGACAGGAGAGAATTCCCTCGGAAGTGTATGTCTTTAAATTTTTGTCCATTGAGTTTATCTACACCAAGGAAAGGGAAGGATGCCTATTTTAAAAGGTGGCTAGCTGTAGAGTATCAATGTAAACTAGGATGTGTGTAAAAGCATGGAAACATGGGTAGGGTGATAAGAAATGTCCAGAAATTGAAAGTTTTCAAGTAGTTCATGCTCTTCCTCCTCATTGCACCACCCACCAAATCTTCCCCTACCAGAGGTTGTTGCTGTTTGTCCTTTGTTCATGAAGAGGACCATGATATCAGTGAGGTGATGACATACTATGCAAACAAATTGGATTTAAGTGAGAGAGGGCTGTGTAAAGGCACCAGTCTCATTTTCTCCTCAGGAGCCATCTGACAATGGCATGATATAGATCAGAATGACTGAAAATGGCCCTCCTCCCATATTATTAACACCACTGAAAGCATTCTAAGAGAGACTGAAAGACTTCATAGATAGTTTCAGGAATTCTGACAGCAGAAAGGAGACTGAATTAAGTCCCCAAACTAAAGGTCTGTCATTCTAAAATTCTATGATGGGAGAAGGGCAGTTCTAACCATTTACTTTGGTGATGGTCAGGTTGTTTTGGAAGTGATTATATATAACATATAGGAGCCTGAGGTCTTAATTTTTTTTTAAAACCCTCATTAACATGTGAGTACAGGTGGAGCTTGTGATTTTTGGATGGTACCAAAGCCAAATTTTTAGTCCTTGGATAAATTTTGTAGCCCTAAAGCTTTTCTCAAACTCTTTGCAAGACTTTGATAACTTTTATGCAATAGCTAGTGTTTGCATGCTCAGATTAGCTAGACTTTGGGCTCTCACCCAGACAAATAGGAGGGGTACTTGTGGTGAAACCACAATACTCTGCTTCAACTGATATTGCACAAATGGAAGCTGTGTGCTTAAAAAAAGAAGAAAAAAGCATTATTCTCTCCCCCACTCTGCCAACAAAAAAAGCGTGAAGTTAATTAAAAACTTTGATAAATAGAATGGAGGCTTAGATTCGCAGGTTTACACTTTGATGTATCCAAATGAAACATCTGCAACACAGAGAAGGAGCGCCCAATGTAACTTAGGCAATACACAAAATTGGTTTGGGACCAATAAGGGAAGACTAGTTTGGTTTAAGAAACTTTTAATTAAATTCTTGTTCTATTCATAATAATGCCATATTTCAGAATCTCTCCTTTAAAGAGTTATCTGCCCTGAGCTCAAAATGATGGAACACCTTCAGTTTCCTATGTTTCAGAGATTAAGAGCTTTATGACTCAGACCAATTCTGCCACAACTTGTCCTTCTACCTTCATTGTGTGTGAGGAATGAAGGACACAGAATTTCAGCTTGTCCCTGTACCATTGAGATTGCACAGAGATGCCTGACTTCCACTCTGGATTTCTTAGGACTCAACTACACTTTGGTTCCTATTCTGAGATACTGACCCTATGATAATGCTTTTTAGCATAAGAAATGCCCAGTCTAATGTATATATCACAGTGCAGATAAAGGACTGTTCAAAATCCAAAGGAGAAGAGTCTTCTGTGGTTTACCTGCAGCCCAGAACAAACTTGGCAATGCAGGACCAAAAGGCCACTCTCAGCGGCCAAATAGCTTTAATACTGCTGTAATGTTGGAGAGACCATTCTGGCAATTATAATGATGATAACAATCATCTAATAACAATCATCATCAACAACTAGCAGTTATACAACACTTTAAGGTTTGCAAGGTTCTTTACATATGTTATCTCACTTGATCCTTACAATAACTCTGTGAGGAAGGTGCTATTGTTATCCCCATTTTACAGAGAAGAAAACTAAGAAGAGAGAAATTAAGTGACTTGCCTAGGATCACACAGCTAGTAGGTGTCTAAGGCTGGATTTGAATTCATATTTTCCTGACTCCAGGTCCAGCACTCTATCCACTATGCTATTTTACTCTGGCAATTACCAAAGAACCAAAATTTCATGATAACTTAAGGAATTAAGAATTTTTAGACTAGTGGAAGAACTGGGATTAGTGGATAGAAGTTAAAGTAAGACACAGGTTTTGGCTCCATATGCCCCAGCAACACCCTAATATTAACACCAATAAAGTAGTCATAAGGAAGCTATTTTACAAACATTCATAGAGGACACCTGGCTGCAGAAGAGTAAATCTTCCTCTTTTTTCTCCTTTCTCCATGATTACAACAATCTGGAGGGGACAACCTATCAGGAGACCCAGGAAAAGATGGTTTTCCTCTTCCTGACCAGGAGATGGTTTGGTTTCCATATTCCTGGGGAGTGAATCAGGTTTCAATTTTCAGATAGAGCTCTTGATGTCAAGCCACTAAAACAGTCTTTCAGAAGAATAGGCCAGTAGCAATACCTGCCATAGGCAATTATCTGTGTATAGCAAGTATAAGTTGCTTCACCTAACCAATACTTACTAGCAAACTGTGATCTCCCATCAAACAGAATGCCTTTCATCCGAAATCTTTCACCATCAGGGTCTTCTTACAGAGATTTGAGCAACATAGTGACAAAATAGAAACAACAGCCTTATTGCATACAGTGTCTAATCCAGGGGTTCTGAACCTTTTTTTGTGATGTGGACTCCTTTGGCAGTCTGGTGAAGCAGTCTGGAGGCCTGTCTGAGTGATACTTTTAAATCATTGAAGGGAATGCTAGTTTAGTAAAACCTTTAGTTAAAGGTTAGTGCTAATAAAGATGATTTTTTTTTTCCCATCCAATTTCATAAACGTCCTGAAATCTAACCACGGACTCTGTTAAGAATTCCTGACTTTGGTGGAAAAAAAGTTTTATGACAATAAAGGTATTTAGGTTATCATGGATCAAATGTAAATCTCAAGGTTTTTGCAATCATTTTAGTAGGGGAGAAGTGTCCTGATGTTAAAATTCATTTACATATACCATTTCAAATTAATTGAAATCTCTTTGAAATTTCTGTAAAAATTCTAATACACAGTGGCCCAGAAATTCAGACCATCTGTAAGTAAACCAAAGGCTCTCTACGGTATATATCACAGGTTTAAAGCACTTTGGCATGGGCAGGTTGAACACATTATTAAAAGAATTTAACTGGGAGAAGAGCTACCATAATTACAAGGCAGCTGGTCTAATGTTGACAAAACAACTTTTAAAAGCTTTCAAAAGCCTTAAAGGCTCGTCAATTAAAAAGGCATGAATAGTAATGTGCATTTTGCCCTTAACAATATAAACTGTATCTCATGTGAATACAGTGATCTTTTAATTTTGAAACAATCATTTATCGCCTCCCACTACTAAACTAAACACGGAAATAAAATCTAAATTATGACTAGGTGAGTCCATTATGCTGAAAATAAAATAACTCTATAAAAATTCAATTACAAACATTGCCTTTAATGAGCATTTCCACACTAGCAAAGTATTGTTAAAATGCCAATAATTAATGTGGGCATTTGAGCTTTCTCCATTACTAGGAGCAGGAAGGAAACTGGATCCGGCTTTATCTCCCCTAATGACTGCTTTCTACACTGGCAAATGATATTATTTGCTGTGCTTAAATATACAAATGCATGCTCACACACAGGCACAAAAACTCTAATGGTTTAAACCCTTTCCATCTGCAAATTTTCCCTCATGGCTTTGCCCAGAATGGAGAATGGACTACTGCCAGTTTCAGTAACACCTCTAATCCCTACCTATCCTTCAAGAGACAAGTTGATATTCCCTCCTCCTCCAAGAAGTATTCTTTGATAAAACTAGACTACAACAACCTAACTCTCTATCCTCTGAAACTATATAGCAAGTCAAGCCAAGCCAACAAGCATTTATTAATTGCCTACTATGTGCTAGGGGTTGGGAACCTGCAGCCTCTAGGCCCTCTGGGTGTGGCTTTTTGACTGAGTCCAAGTTCTATTGAACAAATCCTTTCATTAAGGGAATTTGTTCTGTGAAGTTTGGATTCAGTCAAAGGCCCCACTTGAGGACCTAGAGGGCCAAGATACTGTGCTAAGGACTAGGGATACAAAGAAAGGTGAAATAGATCCAGGTATCTATCCAGCTTTCAGAAGTTGTCTAGTCTACTCCCTTTGGAGTATGGCATATGGCCAATATAATGCCTTGTAACAATATAGTACAATATAATACCTTTTATTGTTCATTTTCTTTTTTTTTTTTGAGTGCAGATTTCTTATTATTACCTAAGCCTATATCTCTCTATCTTCCTAGATCTGAAAACTTGGGTGTGGAAAGGTACCTAGCTAATTATTCTTCAATGACAGGACAAGAGATTGCCTCTTTCACAAATATTCAAGTTTCCAAGAAGACACAAGTGACATTAGTCTATAATACAGATTATGGTATAGTAGACAGAATACTTGACTCAGAGTCAGGAGACCTGGGTTTGAATCTCACCTTTAGCACTAGTTACATGACCATGGGGCTGTCTCGACTTCTCAGAGCCTCAGTTTAATCAATTAATTCACCATGGTATTGTGGACTGGGGGAGCATTTTGCGTGCCTTAAAAGTTATATCAGGGGTGGCCAGGTGGCTTAGCGAGTAAGAACACCAGCTCCAGTGTCGGGATAACCTGGGGATCAAATCTGGGCTCAGACACTGAGGCCCTTAGACACCCAGAAATAACTGGCTGTGTAACCTTGAGCAAGTTACTTAACCCCAATTGCTTATAAAAAAAAAAGGTATATAAAAATAAATTATTATAATATTCGAAGGTAATTCTTTTATTCAATAAGTTTTTTTTTCAAATGCTGCAAGAATTAAATATTCAAGTATGCCTATTTTAAATGCCAATGCAAAATATGATAGTTCAAATTCTCATAACAGTTCCCTCACATTTCAACCTTTATTTCACATTTTATTCATTTTTATAATTCTCTGAATAGTCCCAGACAGGAGAAGGGAAAGAATTATTAGAAAAAAAATTTCATTTTTAAAAAATTTACTAAAGTGCTAACTATACAAAGAGCTTTGTGTTAGGTAAAAAGTTAGATATAAAGATAAATAAGACATAGCTCCTGCCCTCAAAGAAATTACAATCTAATAGAAATGATTTAACACCTATGAAAATAAATATAGGGTGTCCCAAAAGTCTTAAAGCAAGTTAAAACTTACAACTTGAACAACAGTTAGTTAATAAAGCTTAAAACTGCATTAAGGCTTTTGGGACACTCTGTGTAATTCAGATATAGAACATGATATGTTCTATCCTATTAGGAGAGAGTGTAAGCATTCTAGGCATTTTAAGAATATTCCTGCTTGGGGCAACTAGGTGGTGCAGTGAATAGAGTCATGGTCCTGGAGTCAGGAAGACCTGAGTTGTTCAAAGCCAACCTCAGACTCTTAACACTTACTAACTGTGTGACCTTGGGCAAGTCACTTACCCCCAATTGCCCTGCCTTCCCCCTCCAAAAAGATATATATATATATATATATATATATATATATATATATTCCTGCTTTAGAAGCCTATACGAATATGCCCTCTCTCTTAGGTATAATCTGACATAGTTCTAGACATGATTTTTATAGGACAAGAAAACAAAATCAAAGATGCAAACATCAACAAAAAGGAAAAGAAATTATTCCTATTTGCATATGACCTAGAACAAAGAATCATAGGATCCTAGATTAAAACTGGAAGAAACCTTATGTGTCACTAAGTCTAACTACCCCATCATGTACAATTATAAACAGAGAAAACCCCACGAAATCAGCAAAGAAAACTACTAGCAGCAAGGTTGTGGGTTAAAAAATAAATCCACAAAAGTTACCAGCATTTACATAGTACAAACAAAACCAGGAGAAACAATAATTAAAAATTTCATACAGGAGCCCATGCATTCCAAAAAATGTAGAAAAATTATCCATTGGATTAAACAGGGACATATCTATCTGTCTTCCATCTCCTATCATACCCATAATTCATCACTGACACATGGCTTTCTCTTCTCAAACACAAACCTGGCTTAGAATGGTGAACTAGCAAGAGCCTGACCTCTACCTCTATCCTCAATGGACATGCAAATGAAGATGGGGTTGAGTAGATGACACCTTTGATTATATAGGAAAGAACTAAATTCACAAGATACTAAAAGCATTTGTCAGTATCAAGCAAAACAGGAACATAATTTGTTCCCTTCCCTGGGGACACAGAGCTATAGGAGGGATCTGCCAGTATAAAAATATGAACTTGATTGTAAAAGCTTTTCTAGTAATTAGAGGAGATGGGTAAATGTCCCTGACCATGTGTTTTGAAGTCTGCATCCAAAGGATTGCTTTATGGAGTTCATTCCTGCATTTAATTATAACTTTGTATCCAGAGGAATGTGTTTGTCTTTCAGAAAATATGGCCTCAAAGTTCTAAAGAGTACTTACTTGTCTCTCTTAGATTTATCACCCACAAGTAGTATTATTCAATAATGTGCCTCTAGGGAGCACAGTATATAATTTCTTAGGTTTACTGAAACTGCCATCTTAGTACAAAAAAAAATCCACAAACACAAAGTTTTTAATAAATTTGAAATTTCTTACACAGTTACTTCAGAGATCAAAAAATTATGAGAGGAGCATGCATGATGCTAAATGAAGATTCCAAGCTGCTTTCTGCAGGATTAGGTGACCTCCTGATGGGTTGCGAAGTCTGTGAAACATCTGTTTTGATAACATATGTATTTAAAATTCCCCACATGTCAGTTTCCAATTACTACAAAATATAACCCAACACACCAGCTGCAGGTACAAGGAGGAAAAGCTGTTCATCGAGTTCCTAGAAATTTTATGGATCCTAATAGGACAAAAGTATTTTAACTATTCTTATATTATAGTTTTAGAATATGGAACTAAATTAGCACTCAAATGTCTTCACATTAGCATACGGGAGAAAATTATACAGTTGCCTCACTAAAGCTAAGACTGTTTTATGTTCCTCTATTGAAGTCTCCCTCTGTTGCTTTCTAGACACATGAAGGTGACCCTAGGTGATCAAAAGTGATTGTATATGGCTCCTCCTCTCCACTCACATAGCTGTCACTCTAGTGACATCTTCATCTGCTTGTCTTCCATTCAAAGTGGTCTTCCTAAAAGCAGGTCTCACACAGTAACTACCCTGCTCTAGGCACTCATAATCTCTTGCTTGAATTATTTCAATAAATATCATAATTGGTTTTCTAGATGTCCCAAAGACATCTCAAACTCAATGTGATCAAAGCAGAACTCATTATCTTTCTCCAAAAAAACCATTTATCTTTTGAACTTATTATTTTGAACTATTGTTTTAACTATAAAATTATTATTATTTTAAACTATTCTTATAACAGCAGTTTTTTTTTTATGTTTCAGTATGGTGTGGAACAGTGGATACGGCACCAGGTCTCTTGAGTCAGGAAGACCTGAGCTCAAATCCAGTCTCAGACACTTACTGGATGTGTGACGCTGTCACTTAAGCCTGTTTGCCTCAGTTTCCTCATCTATAAAATGATCTGGAGAAGGACATGGCAAACCATTCCAGTATCTTTGCCAATAAAACCCCAAAATGGGGTCACAAAGAGTGGTCATGACTGAAATAACTGAACAATAGCACTCTGTAAATGGTGTCTTTCAAGTATATAAAATATATCCTAAATATTATATAGTGGACTATAAGGGAAACCAAAGGTTAGTGAAAAGACAGCTGTTACTTTTTTCCCATCCAGGTTCAAGGACTTCAAGAAATCTCTCTATGGAGATATTGGTATGCCATGGACCCAAGCTCAAGATCCCTTGCTGTAGAGGGTAAAACTATCCTCCAACAGGTTCACCACTTTGAAGACATCAATTCCTCTTGCTCACCCGACATATTCAACCAGTCACCAAAGCTTGTTCTTTCTTGTTCTCCATGATATAACTCCCATAGTACTATCTTCTACTCACATGGCCACTGCTTAGTTCAGACTCTTATTATCTCTTGCCTGGACTATTGAAACATCTTCCTAATTGGTATTTCTGACTCATCTCTTCTCTCCCCAAACCATCTACCACATGGTATCTAAAGCGATTTTTCTATAACACTGGTCTGATCATGTCATTCCCTCAGCTTCCCTCTACCTCTTTAAATCCCTGGTTCTCTTCAAAACTCAGCTAAAGTGCTCCCTCCTACATGGAGGCTTTTCAGATCCTCCCAGTAGCTAGTAACCTCCCTCTTAAAACTATCTTTTATTCATTTTTTATGTTTTATGTACATAGAGGGTATTCCCCCAAAGTCTTGGTGAGATTTTAAACTATTAAACTTATATACATTTAAATTAAAGCTGCATTTCTAAGTATATATGTTGTCTGCCATATTAGAAGCTTCTTGAGGGCAAGGACTATTTCCCATTTGTCTTCATATCCCCGGTGCTTAGCATAGTACCTGGCCTGTAGTAAGAACTTCGGTACTTGCTGATTGATTGGCCCCAGCTAAACACAGAGGTATAAGCCTAAAGCTTAGGTCTGACATGTCATTCTTCTACTCAAAAAGCCACTCACTGCCTCTAGGACAAAGCACAAACCCCTCTATTTTTCAGTACAAACCTTCACAATCTGGCTTCAGTTCAACACTTATTGCATATCTATCCCCATCCCACACTCTACAGTTCAACCAAGTTGTCCTCATCCTGTGTGTCACAGACAATGGCCATTCTTGCATCTCCATACCTTTGCATAGGCTATCCTCCATGTGTGAAATGAATTCCATCCTAGCCCCTTCCTATCTCCCTGGCATTCTGATGCTTTACTCCTTTCCCTACATGTCGTTCTTGCTGCTGCTGATGTTTAGTACTTCAGCCACGTTTGATTCTTTGTGACCCCATTTGGGGTTTTCTTGGCAAAGATACTAGGATGTTTTTTTTTTCCTTCTCCAACAGATGAGAAAAGTAAGGCAAACAGGGTTAAATGCCTTTCCTAGGGTCACACAGCTAGTAAACATCTGAGACTGGATTTGAACTCAGATCTTCCTAACTCCAGGCCTAGCACTCTATCTGCTGCACCACCTAGCTGTCCCCCATATATTACATGAACCAGTGAAATTAACTGTCTTGTTATTCTTTGCACCATTTACTTGCAATGCTCACCTTCCTCACCTCCACCTCGTGGTTTCCTTCGAGATTCAACTCAAATCCCAATGTCTAAAGGAGGACTTTCTTGTCCCAACTCTGTTCTGCATTTTTAGGCTTTCCCTATGAAGTTAATATCCATTTACACTGTAATATCGGCTATATAATTGCTGTGTATGTCATCTCCCCTATTAGAATGTGAGGTCCTTGACAGTAGCAATCACCATGTTTTTGCCTTTCTTTGTATCACCAAGGCACAGTGCCTAGCAATAAGAAGCACTTAGTAAATAGTTGCTCACTGAGTGGCTTCTCATCTCCACCCCCTACAACCCCTTGTTTCTTTAAGAGCTCAACCACCAGCTCAGAGATAAGCTGCATCCTGATCCCTCCAGGTATCTTTTCCTTATCCCCAAATTACCTTGCTTTTATTTTGTGTATGTCTTGTGATTACTTTTATGTGACATGCTCATTCCCAAAATGGTACAATGAAAAAACAGTCATAGAATCAGAGGCCCTGGGTACAAATTGTACCTCTAACTCTCACTACATGCATTGCTTTGGGCAAGTCACTTACCCTCCTTGGGTATAGTAAATGGGTTGGATTAAGATGGCCTTGAAGGTCCATTCAAACTCTAGGTCTATATATTACCATAATCCCATAAATGTAAACTCCCTGAAGGCAGGAACTGTTTTGTTTTTGTTTTTGTATCCCTAGCACAGCAGCTGGCATATAGTAGGTGCTTAATAAAGGTTTGTTGATTGATTAATACTAAGTCATAGAAAGGTTGGGCTCTACATTGGTAGTGGGAATACCCACATCAACAAAAGAACAGATCCCTGAAGGAATGAAGTCATCCACCAAAATGTTGACCCGGATCTATTTTTTTTAACTTTACTTACCTTTAACAAAAATATCTTTCCCTCTTCTGTCTTCTAATAGATATCCTTAATCCAGCTCAAAGCTGGTTCTTCCTCATTTATAAAACTTTCTCCAACCCACTTAGATATCCTTTTGAACTTTCACTGTACTTGCAGGTAGCATCATACTTTAAGACATAATGCTTTCTATCATGTACATTCATCTTTCTGCCAGATTATAAACTCTTTAAAGTCAGGAATCACATCTTTTATCTTTTCTGAATTTTCCCATAATTTCCAGCACAAATATCTATATATGTACAGACTGGTTACCAACAAACATTTATCTTCTCAAATCAGAAGAATCAAGTTATTCCAAATTGTTAGAATGGTTAAATGTACAAACTGTTAATACTCTTTGAAAAGTTGTAGCTACTTGTCAAAGATTCCAGAGGTCTGTAAACTTAAGCTCTGTTATGTAATGAATGATTGTCAAAAATCGACCAAGACAGACTTTTTCTTACATCCTGCCAAAAAGTTGCCACAAATATGTGTTGTGATCTAAAAGAGAACAAGAGACACGTTGTTACTTTCTTCTATTTGCTAAAATTATAGTGAATAAAATCTATTCCAAATTCAATCAATAATCATTTTACTGAATGACTAATTCAATAATTTCAATAAACATTTTAAAAAGAACCTACTATGTGCCACACCCTGCACTAAGCAATAACATGAAATAAATATGAAGGCTTAGGCTATAAACTAAGTGAAAAAATGAGGAATTATTCTTTTCAGTTTATTAAATTCCACCTTGGGCAATATCATTCATATCACTGCTGACATTGCAATAGATAGATAGAGGGTTAGATTTGGAATCAGGAAGACCTGAGTTCAAATCTTGTCTTAGAGTCTTACTAGCTATGTGATTCTAGACAAGTCCCTTAACCTCTCTCAGTCTGTTTTCCTCATCTGTAAAATGGAGATAATAATAACACTTACCTCACAGGGATATTATCAGGATCAATTGAGATAATGTTTGCAAAATGCTTTGCCAACCTTAACATGTTGTATAAAAGCTAGTTATTATTTTCACTTATCAAATGAGATAATATGTAAAAGCACTTTACAAACTTTAATGAACTATATAGATGTTAGCTATTATTGCCACAGAACTTAGTTTTCATTCAGTGATGGTAATGAAATATTTTAACTGGAGAAAGACTGGGGAGAAAGCCGGTTGAATTAGGACAGAAAGACAGAAGAAGGATTCTATCTTCTAAAGAAACTTCAACATGAGGCAGAAGCTGATACACGTTGGACAGACACTGGAGGTACCAAAGGAGAGATGGGTCTAGAACTGAGGAGAAGGAGGAAGAATAGGAAGAAATCAAGTTGGTTCACATTTGGGAAACTGTGCAAACCTTTAATTGATAAGATTGTGCAAAAATTTTAATAATCCCAAACTACATGCTGCTATAGAAGCATATTTTTAAAAAATAATTGATATTTTTATACCATTTTCATTTTCCAGTATGTCTTTTCACCCAACTCCACCAGGAGAGGGATCCCTTATAACAAAGAATTTTAAAAGAGAGGGAAAATGCAATTCAGTAAAACTAGCCAACACTTCAAATCCAGCAGTATATGAAGTCCTGAACAGTCAGCTCTCGAACAATACAAACAAGCTGCATTCTCAAATCTCTTTTTTGGGTCCAATATTGGTCATTATAATTACATAGAGTTCACCTTTTCTTTTGCTCCATTTGTTTTTTTTCTAATTGTACTTATTGTTTTCCTGGTTCTGTCATTTCATTTCATATAAGTTTTCTCGTCATTCTCTGTCTTCCTCACAGTCATCATTTCTTACAATACAATAATAATCCATTACATTCTAGGACTGCAATTGGTTTAGCCATTCCCAATTGATGAGAAGCCCATATTTTTAACATTAATATGATCCCAGTGACACTATATTGGTGCAAATCATTGAAAAACAGCCATAATAGAATAATTGTAAATTGCAAAAAGCCCAAAACTACATCATGTGTGGTAACAGTAAACAGACTTCAGGATCTTGCTGAAGACAGTTATCACATAAGAAATGGTGGAAAGAACATGAATGACTCAGAAGGGAAGGGAGTCTATCATGGAATGAAAATGATGATGAACAACTCAAATAGAAGAATGGTGCCCCTGAGATAGCATAAGAACAAGTAGAAAGCCACCATCATGTTAGGTAGATCCTTTATGAGGTACTTGTGGGAAAACATATACAAAGATGGCACAGGATGAAAAAGTACCAAATGGATGCTATCTACATCTGTGGAAATTGTATCCATACCTATGGAATCCTGCCTACAACAAAGTATCAAGAACTTCAATATCTTTTGTAGAATGTCAGGAAACTTTGAAGGCATAGGAAGCAAGATGCAGTGAACTGAATTCAGAGCCAAAAGTCTCTGCTGCTTAGATTTATCTACACAACCTTTGGCCAATAACTTACTCTTTCTGAGCCTCAGTTTCCTAATCTATAAAACAAAGAGGATCAGACTAGATGTTTTCTTCCACCACTCATATCTAGCATACCTATTATCCTAGGGCTAGGTCCCTCTCCTTGCCCAATGAAGAGAAGAGTTAATTACACTGTCACCAAAACCATCAAATCCAGATAAAGTCAGAAAATTGTGCTAAATGCTAAATACATCCCAGAGATCAGCTATTCCAACCCCTTCATCTGACAGATGAAGAGACTGAGACCCAGAGGACTTGTCATCTGCCAATCATGATAGATATTTAGTGTTAGAGGAAGAACTAGAACTCGGGTTCTGTGTCTCCTAGTCTAGGGTTCTTTCCATTACCCCCTGACTTGGACAGCAATGAAGGCTGAAGAATTATTATTATTAGTAGTAGTAGTAGTATTGTCATCATCATTATATTGTACCTACTATGTGCCTAAAAGCTTTATAGACATTATGTTAACTCATTTGATCCTCACAACAACCCTGGGAGGTAGGTGCTATTATTATCCCCATTTTATAGATGAGAAAACTGAAGCAAATAGAAGTTAAGTGACTTTCTCAAGCAGGGTCACAGAGCTAGTAAGCATCTGAAGCTGATCTTCCAGCTCCTAGCTGGTACCCTATCCCCTGTGCCACCTAGCAGCCACATTTATATATTTATGTGCATTCCCAATGTTCCATCGACATGTAAGTATAGACCAAAAAGCAAGACTTACTTTTGTTTTTTAACACAGATTGGCTCACATGTTATAGAAGTCTTTATGGAAATCCCTCAGCCATAGAATGCTTATGCATTCCAAAAAGGGAATGCTCTGACATGTCATAACAAAGGCTGTTATCTGGGTTTCAAGCATCACATGCTTATGTGATAATATTTTGGAATCTCCCAAGTTTTATTTAGAAAGTGTTATTTGGCAACCATATTTCATCCATATTTGGGGTTTTTTATGTAAAATGAATATATGTCTAGATTAAACATTTATAGATCTATGCTTATATTTTCAAGGATAAAGGGAAATGAAAACAAATATAATTAGCATCATGTTCTGAAATAATGTATAATACATATTAACAGAAAAATGTGGATAGTCATGTATGTAAGATCATAATTACAATACATAATTGACATTGTATCATCCCATAACTTTTAAAATGCTTACTTCTCAACAACTATGAAATTATAATGATTATTCAATTGCTCATTCTTTAAACAAATCTTTATTGAATATCTTCGATGTACATGTAACCTATTGTGCAATATACAAAGATGAGTAAGGCACTGTCTGTCCTTAAGGAACTAATTAAGTTCAAAAGCATTTACTATTCCTTATGCTCAGTGCTAGGTACTGGAGGTAAAGAGACAAAACAATATAATTTTCTTGTACAAATCATGAATTGGAGATGAGCAAATATAACACAAGACCAGAGAGTTTGACTTTGATTCCTGGGAAAATTCTAGAACATGTCATCAAAGCGATGCTTGAAGAAGAAGCATGACTTTATTGAAAACAATTTCCTTTATCCTTACCATCTTCTCAAGCTATTGTCCTGTATCTCTTTTCATAACCAAACTGTATTAAAGAAAAAAGAAAGGGAAAAAACCTTTCTCTACTAGACTACACATTGAATTTAGAGCTGGAAAAAAATTTTTGTTGTTATTCAGTCATGTCCAAATCTTTGTAACATCGTGGACCACATAGCACACCAGGTCCTTCTATCCTCCATTATCTCTTGAAATCTGTCCAAGTTCACAATCATTGTTTCCATGACATTATCTATCCATCTCATCCTCTGCCAGCCCTTTTTCCTTTTGCCTTCAATCTTTTCCAATGTCAGAGTCTTTTCCAATGACTATCATTGTGTGGCCAAAGTAAACCTTGGAGGCCATCTAACACAACTTTACAGATAAGGAAACTGAGGGTCCAAGAAGTTAAGTGAGTTGTCTATGGTCACACAGCTAGGAAGTATCAGAGGCCAGATTTGAAGTTGTCTTCTTGACTAAAAGGTGGATATTCTATCCCATTTTACACTTCTCAAACCATTGGACTTCCAGCCTCATCACTCAATTGAAACTGTTCTTTCCAAGACTATGCCATCTCCTGCTAAATCCAGTGACCCTTACTCAGTCTATCCTCATTTTCCTTGAATTCTATGACATATTTGACACTACTGACCATTCCCTCCTTTCTTCCCTTGTGTTTTCATGACATTAGGATTTCCTCCAAGCTGTCTTTTCTTTTGCTGCATCGTCATCTATATACTGTCCTTTATTTGTGTGTATGTGTCTGTGTGTGTTCCCACAGGGATCTGTCCCCTTATATTCTCTCAGTGATCTCATCACCTGCCATGTTTTCAGTTATCAGCTACATGTGGATAACTCCTAGATCTACAGCATTAGCTATGGTCTTTCTTCCTAGCTCCTAGGTCTATATCATCAAGCTAACTATGGGATAATACCAAATGGTATTATATCCATCCATATCCAAATATCAAATCCTATAGAAATCTCCAGGTCAGTATGTCCAAGCAAAATTCATTACCTCTCACCTCTCCTTTTTCCTAAGCTCCCTATTTCAGTCAATGTCACCATCATACCTCAATAACCCAGGTTCAGAGTCCCCCAGTCATATTCTACTCTTCATTCTCCCGTATGCCCCTAGATTCAATCAGCTGCTAAATCTTGTTGATTCTCCTTTTACAAAATCCCTTAAAAAGTTCTCCTTCTGGGGCGGCCAGGTAGCACAGCGAGTAAGAGCACCGGCTCCAGTGTCGGGATGACCTGGATCAAATCTGGGCTCAGATACTCAGCACCACATCCAGAAGTAATAACTGGCCGTGTGACCTTGAGCAAGTTACTTAACCCCGATTGCTTTAAAAAAAAAAAAATTCTCCTTCTCTCCACTCACAGAGCAACCACCCTAGTACAGGTCCTGACCATCTTGCCTATGTCATTTTGAAAACCTCATTGGTTTCCCTGCCTCCTCTCTAATCCACCTTCTATATAGCTTCCAAACTGATGTTACTAAAAACACAAATCTGACCACTTTTCTCCCTGGATCAAGAAGCTGTAATGTGTCATGTTGCCTCTCAGATAAAATATAAGTTCTGTTTGCCATTTAAAGTCCTTCCCAATATGACTCCAGCCTCCCTTTCCAGTCTTATTGAACAGAACCCTCCTTCACATATTTTATATGTTAGCCAAATTTGACTACTTGGCTGTTTCCCCCATACAGCATCTCATCTCCTATCTCTGTATCAGTTGTTCCCAGTCTCAGAATATACCCCCTGCTTAGAAGCGCTAGCATCATAGCATAATAAAATAATAGATGTAGAGCTCAGGGACCTCAGAAGCTAACTAGTCTAGCATCCTCTTTTTATAGATGAGGTCCCTGAGCTCAAGTCACACAGGTAATATGTACCTTTTAAGGTTCAACACAAATATCACCTTCTACATGAAGTCTATCCTAATCTCTCCAGTTCCTGATGCTCTCCTCCCCGAAAAAAAATTATATTTACTTTGACTACATTTTTAATTTACTTATTACTGTTTACATGTTTTCCCTAATAGAATGTCCCTTTCTGCAGGCAAGGAATGTTTTGGTTTTTGCCTTTGTATCTCCAGTGTCTGGTTCATCATAAGGACTTAACAAAAGGTTTTTGAATGGATGAGTGAATTCTCTGCATAAAAGAAGAGAGGTTTCCTATAAATGGCAAGGGTCTCCAGATGCTCCTTTTTTTCCTATGGACAACATGGTGGTTGTATCAAGTTCCAGCTTTTGCAAAAGTGGTTGCCATGTGGACATAGGCTCAAGTAATTGATAAAAATTCCAATTCTCAGGGGTGGCTAGGTGGCGCAGTGAACGGAGCACTAGCCCTAAAGTCAGAAGGACCTGAGTTCAAATTCGGACTCAGACACTTGACACACTTACTAGCCGTGTGACTTTGGGCAAGTCACTTAACCCCAATTGCCCTGCCTTCCCCCCTCCAAAAAGCAAAAAAAAAAAAAAAAATTCCAATTCTGCTGCTTACTACTTGTGAGTTTAGAGAAGTTACTTAAATTATTTAGACTTCAGTTTCCTTACCTATAAAATGAATGAGTTGAATTAGATAACTTCTGATGTCCTTCCAATTCTAGATTGATGGCAAAGATAACTAGCGGGCCTTTATGATTTATTTCAGTTTTAAACCCGTGCTCTTTTGGTCATATGACCTTTTTCTTAAGCAACACAAACAAACGCACTCACTAGTGTCCTCCTTCCAAGTTAATATTGAACACTTAATTACTACTCTTTGGACTTAGTTGTTCAACTAGTTTTGAGTCTAGATAAATACAGTGTCATAGACTACATCTTGCCATCTTTTCCACAAGAACAAGAGACACTTGTATCAAATGTATTATCTGTGTTAATCTCGAAAGAAATGCCTTAGGCAGCAAGTAGTGCAGTGCATAGCCTTGGAGTTAGACCTGAATTTGAATCCCGCCTGAGACATTTATTAGCTATGTGACCTAGAGTAAGTCATCTAACCTCCTTGTGCCCATTTTTTTTTCCCATCTGAAAAGTGTGTATTATAAAAGTACCTATGTCATGGGGCTGTTGTGAAGACAAATGGATAGCACAGGACATAAAGCCTTTTGTAAAATTTTAAGTGCTATGTAAATGCAAGCTATTATATTATTTCCCTGATTCACTAGACATTTATCCATGTTCTTCCTAAAATGTGAACTAGACTATTATAACAGTCAACTAATGGGTGTCCTAGCTTCTAGTCTCTTCCTTTTCCAATATTTGCTTCACATGACTAGCTGTCAAAGAAATGAAATTAGTTTGTCATGACCTATTCCCAGGAGTGTGCTGGTAAATGTGTAATGACTAGCTCTTAAAAAAAAAAAGGTACAAATGGCACACTTTTAAGTTTAACCTACATTACTAACATTTTCTCCATCACTTCCTTAAGTCTAGTCAATCAAAACAATAAATCAAGCCCTGATTTATAGCGTTCACTGATTTCCAAGTTGTAATTTTTAACAACTGGCTCCCACAAGCCAGTTCCAGCTAGCTGTGGAGCATGTCTGACTGTTCTTGTTGAAGTCAGACTAGCTCTTCTTTTCCATTGCTTCTTTTTCTAAGGATTCCTTAACTCTTTCTTTAATAATATGATCAAGAATTTTGCCAGGAGTAAGTGGAAAATTAATCTAGAATGGGCATCAGGCACACAGCTGATGAAATGGCATATCATTAAGCTTTCTTTTATTTTGTTTAAAAATATAACTTTATAATTAGAATCATAACCTTGAACAAATAATACTTCAATACTTCATGGGTTCATTATTTCATTGATGGCACTACTCTCCCAGAAGTGATTGTTAATTATCATGCCTTCTTATCTATGTGATATTTTTTCCATAGCTTGCCATAAAGTCCCCATTGATCAGGAATTCTAACCTGTTTTATGTCCTGGACTCCTTCAGCAGTTTAGTGAAACCTAAACTAGGATCCATCTCTAGACTCTGACCATTTTTATTGGCTGTCCCCTATTCCTATAATTCTCCTCCTCCTCATCGTGGTCTAACTTCCCTGGCTTCCTTCATATCTCAACTAAGGTTCCACCTTCTACAAAAAGCTTTTTCCAAAATCCCCTAAATTTTGGTACTTTGTCACTGAGACTCTCTCCACTATACCCTGTATGTATTTGTTTGTATGTACAGTGGATCCCTTTTCAGGAAAAAATAAATAAAAATAATTTAAGGAAATGCACATTTTCACTTGGAGATTAGTGAAAACAAAAATACAAGTTCATGGTCTCCCTGAAAACTATCCATAGACCCCCAGATTTAGAACCCCTGCCAGAGCAAATATAACCAGTGTGATAGAGACATTTCTCTGCTTTAAAAAAAAAAAACAAACTTTTACATATTCATGAATTTGATGACCTCTACAATCTCTTTCAATTCTAAATCTATGATACTAGGACTTTTTCAAAGAGCACATTTCTTTAAGGCATTTCCTCAATAATAACTTGCTGTCTTTCATATACAAAGATGAGAGTTATGGTGCACCTACAATGCAAAATATATTTTATTGTCTTTTTCAGCAGTGGTGATAGGTTTATAGTTATCCATCTACACTCATTCAAACTGATTTCCTTTGTGATCCATTTAGGAGACAAGTAGCTGGAGTTTGAGAAGTAGCATCCAAGTTGTCCAAGCTAACTGGGCCTTAACGATGAATCCTGTCTTCATTAGCAAATAGCAACGTCAATTAAGCAAATCCTTTCATTGTGTTAACAAGCACTGACCCTGTCTATATCTTCCTTTATGAAATCTCAGTACCTTTTAATTATCAGAAAATGAAAGTGCAAAAAAGAAAATTCTTTCAATATCTAGGAAGGAAGATATAGAGTCATGGATAAGTAATATATGTGAAAAGAAAAAAAAATCAACCTCATCTGTTTCTTTTATTCTAGATAGTGATGGGAAGCTTTAACTGTAATACATTATACAGGGTAGATATCCACCATATCATAGGCACTTGTGTTTTTAATCAGGTGGGGAGGCAGGTAATATCTCCAATCTAATTAAAAGCATACACATACTTCATTCAAAGTACAAAATAATCAACAACTGAACATTTATTAAGCACCTACTAGTGTAAAGCACCAAGTTGGTTGTTGGTGATACAAATAAATGCATTGTTGGGGATTTAAGTCCTAAAAAACATGACCCTGACCTACCTTTCTAGCCTAATTACAAAAGATCCCTCTCCATGAACACTGGTTCAGTCACCAATTAAACTGGATTTCTTGCTGTTTTTCTTCCTCTCCTGCCTTTGTACTGTCTATTCTCTGTGACTGGAATGCATACCCTCCTCCTCCTCATCTCCCAGTCATCCCAGATACAGTACCTCCCCCACCAATTTTTTATTGTTGTCTGAACAACAATTTTCAGTTACGTCTGACTCTTCATGGCCCCATTTGGAGTTTTCTTGGCAAAAATACTGGTGTGGTTTGCTATTTCCTTCTCCAACTGATTTTACAAATGATGAAACCTAGGCAAACAGGGTAAAGTGACTTAAACAGGGTCACAGAGCTAGTAAGTGTTTAAGCCCACATTTGAACTCAGGTCTTCCTCACGCCAGGCCTCATGCTCTATCTGCTATACCACCTACCTGACTGTATCTATTTTGTATAAGCCTGAATAAGTGCATGTTGTCTCCTTTGCTAGATTCTAAGCGCCTCTGGAGCAGAGACTGCTTTTGCCTTTGTATCTCTAGTACTTAGTATGGTACCCAGGATACAGTTTATTGTTGTTCAATTATTTTTCAGTTGTGTTTGACTCTTCGTGATCCCATTTGGGATTTTCTTCACAAAAATACTGGAGTGGTTTATCACTTCCTTCTTCAGCTCATTTTACAGATGAAGAAACTGAGGCAAATGGGTTAAGTGACTTGCCCAGGTTCACAAAGCTACTAAGTGTTTGAGGCCAGATTTGAACTCAAAAAGATAAGTCTTCCTGACTCCAAGCCCAGCACTTTATCCATTGTACCACTTAGCTGCCCCTAGGGCATAGTAGGGACTTTAAAAATACATGTTGATTAATTGATAGATTAGTACAAAGATGAAAAACAATATAGTCTTATATTTGAGGAGCTCAGAAACTACTTCCACTATTGAATGTCTACACTCTGAACTAGCTACCTTTTTCATCTACAGTGTAATTAAACATACACTTAACCAACTCAAGTTCAAGCAATTAAGTGAAGTCCAATGTCCTTGAGAATCCACCTCTCTCTATGCATCTTACACCTGGGATAGAATGTTCCTGCTGACAGTGTCCTAGGAGAAGGGGCAGAAAGGGCTTTTCTATGGAGACTTCATCAGGTACGTGCTCAACAAATATTCAATAATAAGGTGCGGAATTCACTTCCCCTTCCCTTTCTTACAAAACAAAGCCCCAGTTAGGTTTAATGTGCGTATTGCAAAATTTCTTCTTACATAACAGGCAGAACATTACGCATTTATGATTGTTTGATTTTTCATTCTCTTTGTGTGAAAATTATGAACATTTAAACCTTATGCAGTTGTGAAAGTAAGTTAAAATGTATTAAGTGTGATTCTTAAAGTACTTGGAGGAAAAAAAAAACTTCTATAAACCAAGATAAAATTAATTATATTTGCATAAAGTTTCATTTAAAATTAAACAGCTAATAAAGTTATCATTAATATTACTTTTATTTTTGTTATTATTGCACAGGTAAGGTTCAGGCTGGTTGACATCTTAAATCCCTTCCTACTCTGGATTAGGGGAAAGAGTTCCGGATTTGGAGTCAAGACCTAAGTTAGGCTCCTGCCTCAGACATTCTGGCCAAGTCATGTAGCCACTTTTTGACTCAATTTTCTCATCTGTAAAATGAGTGAGTTGGACTTAATGGCCCCTAAAGTCTTTTCCAGCTGTAAGTTTATAATGCTATGATTTTATAATCCTCATTTAAGGAAAAGCAACACACGGTTTCCACTGAGGGCACTAACTAGGGAAAATATGTGACAAAATTATTAGAACACCTGAAACTTGATGCTTCAGAGATACACATTGTGAGAGGTTAAATGCCTTTCTTCCTTGGAGATAATTATGATAAAGAAGTGTGAGGTCCTTCTATACTACAAGAAGAAAATAGATGCAAATTAATATTTAGGGCAAACGTTAGACCTGTTTAAAGCATTTTAAATCTCATGGCCTTAAAGGTCAAGTACTTTGTCATATTAAGTTAGTTTGATTCATGCTTTGCACAATTCAGATACCTCTGATTGCTAAAGGAACCCCATGTTATGGTAATGAAGATGGTAAGGGAGGGCAAGGAGAAGAGAAGGACAAGGAAGAAGAGGAAGAAGAAGAGAAAAAGAAACAGAAGGAGAAAGAGAACGGGAGGGTAGGAGAGAAAGGAGGAAAGAGAGAGTAGGAGAATAAAAATGTAAAGAGGAGGAAAGAGACAGTGAAAGGGGTAGAAGGAAGAGGAGAAGAAATTATCTCCTCAGGGAAGTAAAACAAAACTAACCATAAAATCTAAACTTCTCTACAAATAGAAAATCAGTCCTACTCCAGAACACACACACACACACACACACACACACACACACACACACACACAACTACCCTCCTGACTTATATTATGTTGAAATTTTCTGAGATAAATTATTTTTTCTTATGCTTCATCAAATACTAACAGGTATTGCTGTCTATTTTTCTCTCTCAAACATAGCTATTTTTCAGGGGGGAATACTATAATCAATAGAGAAAAAGAATTATCTGTAGATCATTAAATTTCCTTTCAGTTCTAATATAGAGAATAGAATAAGTAGGTATAGACTTATGGATGTAATGTCATACAAACAAGAAGAAATAAAGTGGAAGAATATATGCAACCTTTGTTTGAACAAGTGAATTTACATATTATTTGAAAGGAATCATAATTGCTTACAAAATGGCACAGTGTGTTAATCCATACAGCTCCAACTACATTTTAACTTTCCATTATGAAAGAAAAACTGTGTTTTCCTCATTGATATCAAATGAACACTTCTTAACTTTCCTATTACTGTTTTAAGTTCCAATATCCTCCCAGTCTCCCAGGTTCACAATCTAGGTATTAGCCTTGACTCTTCACTCTCAGGACTCAGGTCCAATCAGCTGCCAATTGCTATTGTTTCAACCCATCTAATATCTCTCATGCATCCCTCCTCTCCCCTGACACTGCCACAGCCTTGGTGAAGCCTTTATTACCTCAAGCCTGGACTCTTGCCATAGTCTGCTGATTGGTGTCCTTGACTCAAGTCTCTCTCCACTCCAACCTATTTATCCTCCACTCAGCTGTCAAATTGATCTTCCTAAAATGCATATCTGACTATGTCCCCTCTTACTGACTCCCTACTACCTCCAAGTTCAAATACAAAGTCCTTTTTGATTTCAGAGCCCTTCATAACCTGGTCCCTTCATACCTTCCCAGTTTTCTTATGCTTTCTTACCATTCTCCACATACTCTGCAATCTAGTGACACTGTTCTCGTTGCTATACGGTAGTTCTCTATGCACAAAACACTCCATCTCTAGACTATGATCATTTTTATGTATTTATTTTCATATACCTCTAATTCTCTCCCTTCTCAGCTTGGCCTGGTTTCCCTGACTTCCTTCAAATTTCAACTAAAGTCCCACCATCTACAAAAAGCCTTTTTCCAAAGTCCTCTAAATTTTAGTGCTTTCCCATTGAGACTATCTTCAATATGCCCTGTATGTATTTTGCTTCTATGTTTAGTTGCTTACCTGTGGTTTCTCTGATTAGACTGTGATCTCCATAAGAGGAGGAATTGTCTTTTGCTTTTCTTAGTGCTACCAATATTTAGAGGTGCCTGGTATACAGTAGGTGCTTAAGAAATGCTTGTTGACATGACTTGACTTTGGATATACCAGTTTATGCTAACACTCTGCTGCTTGGAATTGACAAGGCCTTCAGGAGATGAGCAAGACACTGTCACTACTCACACCATAGATAGTCATTCATCCTCCACTAAAATCCTACTCTCATACTCATGGCAATATGGAGGTGACTCTGGTGGGGATGACCAGCTCTGGAAATTCCCGTCAACTAGGAAAAACTTTAGAATTTGGAGACTAAATATCTGATTATCCTCTGAAATCTGGTCTGTTTAAGTCTGGTAGAAACTCCCAAATGCATTAGTAGATGATTTCGTGAGCTCCTGTGGCCAAAACATTCATCACTTTGGTGGAAGAAATAACCATCCCCAATATTAAAAGTCCCTGAAATACTGAATAGTTGTTGTTTGTTGCTGTTGTTGTTGATGAGTCATTTCAGTCCTGTCTGACCCATTTGGGGTTTTCTTGGCAAAGGTACTAGAGTGGTTTTCCATTTTCTTCTCCAGCCCATTTTATAGATAAAGAAACTGAGTCCATTCATAATAAGAATCGAAAACCAAAAGGAATCTGAGAAATCATCCAGATCTATTTATTTTATGGATGAGAAAATTGTCCGCCACTGTCACCAACAAGTTAGAGAACCAGGATTCATAAGTTAAGATTGACTCAAAATCTAGTACCCTGCTGTCTCCCTTCTTTCAATAAATCAAAGATCAGTACTGAGAACTTCAAACAACCATCAGGCATTTCGTAAGCCCTTACTATATGCCACCCATTGTTTGAGAAGCTGGGGATATAATGGCAAAAATGAAACAAGCCTTGCCCTTAAGGAGCTTACATTCCGCAGGAAGGTGGGGAAAGCAGGAACACACAAAATAGATACAAAGTAAATATGCAGCAGGATGGCTAGGTAGGGCCATAGTGCACAGAGCGCCCAGCCTGGAGTCAGGTCCACTTATCTTCCTGAGTTCAAACTGACCTCAGACACTTACTAGCTGTGTGACCCTGGGCAAGTCACTTAACCCTTTTTGTCTCAGTTTCTTCCTCTATAAAACGAGCTGGAGGAGGAAATGGCAAAACACGCCAGTATCTTTGCCAAGAAAACTCCAAACGGGGTCATGAAGGATCTGACCTGACTGAAAATCACCTAAACAACAACAAACATGCAACAATTTCAACAGGATGGGGTACTAGCAACTGGAAGGATGAGGAAATACCTCGTGTAGGAAGTGACAATTGAGCTGAGATTGAAGGAGGATTGGGATTCTAAAAGGAGAAGATGAGAAGGGAGTTCCTGCCAGACACAGGGAACATAGGAGGTGAGAAAGGAGAGTAAATAGGCCAGTCTGGCCGCACTGGAGAGGGCATGAAGAAGAGACAGGAAAAGTCTAGCCAAGCTGAAACCAGAGTGCTCAGGGCTTTTAGTGCCAACCAGAGGAATTTATACTTGATCCTGGAGGTAATCAGAAGCCTTTGAAGTTTCTTGAGCAGGGTAATGACATGGTTATCACTTTGGCAGCTGAGTGGGGTATGGGAAAAGGAAGAGCCTGGAGGCAGGGTCACAATTAGGAGGCCACTTTAATAGCTCCAGGAAGTGATGTGAATGTGAACTAGGGTGGGAGCCTCATCATGTAAGTACAAAGACAACAAAAATGGAAGAAATGTTACACTTTCGAGTTCAAGCACATTTTATGTGCTTACTATTGAAATTATATCTAGCATTATTTCAGCTATTCCCCTAATGATCTATCCTATTTGTAGATGACTGCATTTGCAAAGACTGAGCCTCAAAACATTACAGAGCTCCCTAAATGAGATCCAGTCATTCCAAAGCACACAGAAAAAAATAAACAAAACAAAAAAGAACAAACAAGTGGATGAAAAATGCCTGTTTTCCAGACTACAATATGCAGGATAGATGGACCAGAATTGATCCTCCAAAAAGATCCTGTCTACCTACTTGTCTGTATATATGTATATTTCTATCCATCAATCTCTGCTTACCTATCTTTGTGTATAAATATACACAGACATATATATGCACACATGTATATAGTATAAATATATGTATACATGCATATGGTGCTGTTGTTCAGTCATGTCAATTGTGTCCAATTCTTCACGATCCCATTTGGAGTTTTCATGGCAGAGATACTGAGTGGTTTGTCATTTCTTTCCCCAGCTCATTTTACATATAAGGAACTGAGACAAATGCTAAGTAAATTGCCCAGGGTCATACAGCTAGTAAGATTTGAACTCATGAAGATAAGCCTTCCTGACTCCAGGACCAGTACTCTATCCAGTTTGCCTCCTAGTTGCCCCACATACACATATACAAAATGTCTGTCCTCATTATAGACAGTACAAATGGACAGTAAGCTAGGCCTGGAATTGAACTGAGCCAGGAGGTGTTCATTGGGAAAACGATTAATGATTTTAATGACCCCAAGCTTCTCCCTGAAACAAAGGCCCATCTTTTTAACAAGGTTCTTCCCATGATGCTGCATAGCTATGAGTCATGGAATACCAGTCTCCAAAGAATTAAGACTGAGGTTCACCCAAAGGACAATGGAGAAGCTCGTTTTGGGTGTGAGTAGGCCACAATACATTCCCAACAATGAATTATGCAGTTTTGGCATAAAGGAGGTTATCAAAAAGAAGTTGGACACAAAAGAGGGTGACAAGAATAACCAATAAATAGCTAAGAGACAGCCCAAGTGCTCTGTTGTTACCCCGCCATTCAAATGCACGTGGCATGTTAGGTAGACCCCCTAGGAAAGATTCATGGGAGAACAAGGACAAGAGAAGGCAAAGATGGGCCATGATATGCATCATAGACGGGAACACCCACATTAAATAAATCAGAGGGCCACTGATTTATCAAAGTTAAGTATTATTCAATGATTTACAGGGATATAGTTCTCTTTCACAAAAATGTGCAGTCAGTAAAAAAAAAAAATTACAAGGGGGGAGAGGAAAGGGATTTAAGTCATCTTTATTCCCCTTAGAATATAGTCACACTTAGACTGCAATCATGGCTAGCAATGTGGTGTAAAAGGAAGGACATTGACCTTGGTACCAGAAGACTTGGATTGAAATTGTTTCAGTCTTAGTAGCTGTGTGACACACTGAACATCATTTGAATTTTCTAAGCCTTGGTTCCCTCTTCTGTAAAATGAGAGTGATAAACCTTTGTTGAAGTTATGTGATCTATTTTCCTCATTAACTAGGCCCATGATCAGAAGAGATTCAGAGTTTTCAGGGTCATAATAGATTAGCCAGGGATGATTTTCCCCTGAGAGATTCCATGTTGCTCTCCTCTTCCCCTATACCATAGATCATGTTTATTTGAGCATTTGATGAACCTACCTGCTACTAATGATGCCACTGGTCCTCAAGTGAAGCTGATTTCCCACTTAACCTCAATTGCTCTGCCTTCCCCCCTCCAAAAAGCAAAAAACAAAACAAAACAAAACAAAACAAAGAAGAAAATGTTTGGGATGACTAGGTGGTGTAGTGAATAGAGCACCAGCCCTGGAGTCAGGAGGACCTGAGTTCAAATCTCTCCTCAGACACTTAACACACTTACTAGCCGTGTGACCTTAGGCAAGTCACTTAACCCCACTTGCCCTACCCTCCCCCCTCCAAAAAGAAAGAAACTGATTTCCTCCAAAACTTTTTTATTGATGGGAACCATGTTGGCAATCTTCCAATCCTCCAAAATAACATTTGTTTTATGATGATTTATGTATATTAGCCTAGAGTTTTCACAATTTCAGCTATGAGTTCCTTCAAAATATTTCATACCAAAAGCAGTTGCTATATGGTTCCAGTCATTTAACTACATTTAGTTTATGAAGTAAGTCTAGAACATCCTACGCGGTTAACTTTTTTTTCCCAAAAAAATTGAGTAGCCCCAGCAGTGGGAATGTCTATAACAGCTTCCTCCATAAAGACTGCCTTTGCTGTCTCCTTTTCATCCTCTAAGTGCACCTTTTTGCATTGTAATAATCAAGTTCTCTTTGATGTATTCAAGAAATCCTTTATTATTGGCTTTGGAATCCCTTACAAGGTACATCTCCAATTGTATTTTAGTCTCCTTAATTTATAGTTTGCATCTGATCTGCCCTTTATGGGTTCACTGTTTCTCCTCACTTGGACAGTCTCTCAAAATTTTTTTTTTTCGAAAGCTGCTTCTTTCTTTCCTTTTTCAGTTCATAGACAATTAGACCTTTTGAGTTGGAAGGGACCTTAGAGCTCCCATATTTGAGTGGGAAATGCAAACAGAGGAGTGGAAGAGATAGGGTACAGAGCTGCTGGAAGCCACCAATTATACCAGAGGTGTATTTAAGGAATATCAGAATCTTGATGATGCTAGAATTAGAAACATCTTGATGAAAACTAGCTCCCTGGTGTGGTGAGAAATAATGTGGACAGAGAGCTAATGTTTATGTGGAGTATGTTAGTCTATATTTGAGACAGAATGAAAGAGTATCCAAGATCTTGGAGCCCTAATGGTTGTGGAAGAAAGTCAGAGCATGGTTGAAAGCAGGATGGGTGTATATGAAGGGAATTAGGACATGTAAAGGCTGTCATCAGCAGTATCAGTGAGTGCATGAGCATTCAATGTGACAATGAATCCATTTAGAGGGAGAATGCATTGTGTTCTTTATCCTAGACTCCAAGGGGTGGGGAACCTGAGGTCTTGAGGCCACTTGTAGACCTGGAAACCTCAAGCGGCCCTTTGACTAAATCCAAACTTCATAGAATAAATCCCCTTAACAAAAGAATTTGTTCTGTAAAACTTGGACTCAGTCAAAAGTCCAAACCCAAAGACCTAGAAGGCCACAAGACTGCAGGTTCCCCAGCCCTGTGACCTAGAACTTCCTCAACATATTAGTAACTGTATTAGAAGTCATGATGAGTAGCTATGGCTTAATAGCAAATTTCTTCTAGAGAAGAGGGCATTCTGAGATGTTAGGTTACAAAGAGAACATAGAATACAAGACAATGAATGACAATAGTATACCTGCAAATGAGAGATACCTAATAATCTAGTTTAACCTCCTGACAGAGGCATGAATCTTTTCTCCAGCATCCCCCACAACTGCTCCTGTAGCACCATCAATGCCTGGAATTCACTATCTTCCAAGATAAGCTTTCCACTTTATTTATTTATTTATTTTTGCTTTTTGGAGAGCAATTGGGGTTAAGTGACTTGCCCAAGGTCACAAGGCTAGTTTTTGTGTTAAGTGTCTGAGGCCGGATCTGAACCCAGGTCCTCCTGACTCCAGGGCTGATGTTCTATTCACTGTGCCACCTAGCTGCCCCTAAGCATTCCACTTTAAAGGACTTCTATTTGTTAGGATGATTTTCCTTATATTAAGTAGAAAACTCTTCTACCTCTAACTTCCTCCCACTGATCCTAGGCTATCTACTAGAAGTACTCAGAAGTCTAATCCCTCCTTTCACATTACAGGCCTGAAAATACTGAAGATAGTCATCTTCCTCACTCCATATTCCACCATATTCCCTTGTAGAAGCTAAATATTCATGTCTTTTTAAGAATCCTCATTTAACATGGTTTGGATTCTCTGCACCATCCTGGAAGAATGTTCCTCAGTTTGGTAATACCTCTCATAAATGTAGCTCTGAAAACTGAACTCTGGAAATGGCCCTACCAATGCAGAGGACAGTAAGACCATGACCTCCCTTGCTCTGAATTCTGTATTTGTACTATTATATTTTGTTTTGTTTTTCATCACCATAGCATGCTGTTGTCTTATATAGAGCTTACATCTTTTTCATATATACTGCTGTCTGGTTGTGCTTCCCCAGTTAAACAAAGGATTGATATTTTCATTTGAGGATTTGGGCATGGGATTTCTTTGTTTTCTGTTGTCTAGCTTATTAAAGCTAGGCTTCTGATAAGGTGACATCACATAAACTTTGGCTTTCTCATAAGTTATTTTTTAAAATTCATTTTCATTTTTTCCTTAACATACTTTAATGTATTCTGCTAAAACTGACACACTTCATGGAGTCCTTTGTTTCTCCCTCACCAATCAGAACACTCTACTTAGTTGAACTGTGATTTCTTCATACATTCATTGACAGTGGCTTCCTGAACCATTGTTTATGTCACAGATACACAACACCAAGGTCAATATGTTCCCTTTCCTTGACACTTGCAAAAGCCAAGGGAGGAAATAATGCCCCTGATGAGATATTATGCCAATTGAGAGCATCTTGGAAAAAGCACTAGATTTTGAAGTCAGAGAACCTGCATTCACATCCTTTAATCTGCTACTACTTCCATAATATTTTGTAAATTGTTTGATCCTTGTGGGCCTTAGTTTTTTCCTTGGTATAGTATTGAGTTTTTCAGTTGTGTCCAACAATCTGTGACTCCATTTGGGGTTTTCTTGGCAAAAATACTGGAGTGGTTTGCCATTTCCTTCTCCAGCTCATTTTACAGAGGAAGAAATTGAGACAAACAGGGTTAAGTGATTTACCCAGTGTCACACAGCTAGTAAGTCTCTGAGACCAGATTTGAACTTAGGAAAATGAATCTTCCTGATGCCAAGTCCAGTGGTTTATCTTTTGCGCCACCTAGCTATTACAAGGTTGAGCTACATGGTATCTAAGATTCCTTCTAGCTCTAACCTTGGAAACCCTAAGGATTATTAAAGTTTATTATTATTTATTATTATCATGCATACTATTAATCTTTATCACTTTAAGTCTGAAAAAGCTCTCCTGTATATTACATAATTTAAATCTCACAATAACACTATGCAGCTAGGTGGTGCAGTGTTTAGAATGCTGGGCTGCCTGGAGTCAGGAAGGTCTGCCTTCAAATCTAACCTTGGACATTTACTAGCTGTGTGACCCAGAGCAAGTCACAACTTATATTTACCTCAGTTTACTCATCTGTGAAATGGGGATTTTAATAGAACCTACCTCCCAGGGTTGTTGAAAGGATCAAATGAGATAATAATTTTAAAGCACAGTGCCTAGCACATCGGAAGCACCATATAAATGTTAGCTATTATTATTTTCATCCCAGTTTTATAGATAAGGCTCAGAGGGGCTAAATAATTTGCCCAGGGTCATAGTGCTAGTAAATGTCTAAGGTATGTTAACACTATGACACATACTCAGTCTCATGCAAGGAAAACAAATTCTGTCTGTGTGTGTATACATACACATATATATACATACCTACATATACAGATATAATATATGTATATGGAAATAAAGATGTGTGTGTTGTATTCACAATTACATATCCAGCAAAAGGTAATTTTCCATGAGTAAATTTTGCAAGTGATGTGTGCCTTTGTACATTTAAGATATGATATCCATGAGCCTTACCCATGTAATACAAATATAATTTTCCCTCAACATGTCTGATCAATTTGTTATCTTACCTTCTCCTATGAATTACTGAAGATTTTATGACTTTTAATAAGTGGATATTCTGTTTACACAATGTTTCAGTGTTTACTTATTAATTTGTTATCCTTATTGAGCAGGTGGGGTCAGTGCATTTATGAGCTAAGAATTAACCCATAAAAATGAATTGAGGAATGACGAAAATATCATTAGTTGGACTCTTACCATAATTCAAGCCTCTCTGCCTAGAATTATCTCCCCCAACTTTTTGCTAAAATTCCAACACTAGTCTATCAATATTTTGGGTCTTTCGTCTTCAAGAGTACCTTATTAATATAGCTTATAACCCCAGGTCACTCTTTAAAACATTCCAAGCTGCTGCCTCAATGGTACTTAGCTGACAGCTAAGAGTAAGCTTCCTCTTACTCTGGGGTGGAGAGAGAGAATGAAAGGGAGATTCTTCAAAAGAGGGAGGAGGAGGGTGTCAAAGATACACTCATCTGCTTGGTAATTTTGTGCACAGTTGACCCTGATGGCATATAAAACTATAGATTTTAAACCTTCAATATTTAAAGAAAAATAGATTCACAAATTACCTCCAAAGGAAAGTGTGTTTATCTTCCTGCCTAGGAGATTCTAGTATTTTTAAATAAATAAAACAACTAATACTTGCATAACAAGCACTTACAGCATGCCTGTAACTATACTAAGCTAGTGTTCAGACAGGTTTCTGCCGTTACTATGACCGACTTGAAGTTGTGAGAAACCTCTGTTTTAACAGTGAGAGCTCTTAAGTCCTGTAGTAACCAAGCGCCTTTTGACAGTGTGGAAAGGAAAATTGAAAACGGATAGGCATTTTACATTTAGATGGGTTTAACATAAATGTGCATTAAGTCATTTCATGGACGATTGCACAAATATCTTTAGCAAACTTAGCACACGTGTGCACAGATACAGTAACCATTAATGTCTGCAGTATTTGAGAAATGAGGTACAGATCCAATTGAAAAAAAAACACTTCTAGGTCCCCGCTGAAGAAAATGTAATAGGACTCTGAGGGACTCACTCTAATAATATAACAGCATCTGCAATGGTTGGCCAGACCACAACAGAACAGAGTATATGTCACTGAGAGCTAATTTAACAAGAAAAAAAGTATTTCCCCAGAGTACCTAAGCTCCTCCAACCTCCCACAAAGAAAATTGAATTTTGGAGGTCACACCTTGGGCAGGTTACTAGAGCGAGAAAGCTTAACATTCTTTATGTCATTTGCCCTGGCAGGTTAATGCTATTCTAACCATCGTCTCTACGGAAGGTTTGCCACTGAAACCATAACACTTTTGAACTATCCAGGAAATGCCTATGATTCTGAGAAGACAGAAGCACGGGACCATGCTACTATATACAATAGTGGTTGCTCGGGGGAGCCCGATCCACTTAAAAGACTTTAAAGGGAAGAAGAAGCCATTGTTCGGGACTCCGATTATGTGCAAAGGGCTCGGATTATGCCCCAGGGGACAATCTGCAACCACGTTTTGCAAGTTTCTAATCCACAATAGAAGAGTAAAGGGTAGGGTGGGGAAGACCGAGCCAGGCAGGCAAGCAGGTAGTCAGAGTTAAAACCACGGATGGTTTAAATGAGACCCAAATAAGTAGTGGTAAAAGGGAGAGAAAAGAAGTGTCTGTCAAACCAAGACGAACTATCTGGTGTTTGGTTTTTGTTGTGGTTGTTATTTTCTAATTAATTAAATGGGATCCGGGCTCAGCCTTATAATACTCCGGTAGAGGCGTGGGTATTGTACCGTCCAGGGGACGAAGGGCATCCAGGGTTTGTTCTGGAGCTTTTCCCAGCTCCAGGAGAGAAAGCAAGAGGCTTTGGTGTGCACCGCCTCTTGGCATTGCCACAGTAGGACACCTCTGCAGCAACATGTGGATGGGCTCAGAGACTGTCTCGAGGAAAACTCTCCAGCTGGAGTTCCTAGTGGGCACACACCCAATAAGGGAAAGCTCTAAATTGCCCTGGGGAAAAAATCTCTCCATCCTCGGACCTTAAACCTTGAATTTTGCGGCTCCTGACATTTATATTCAACCTCTTCCCCACAAGTACATCCTCATTCCGTTCTCCTCCTCCTCCTCCTTCTCTCTCTCTCTCTCTCTCTCTCTCTCTCTCTCTCTCTCTCTCTCTCTCTCTCTCACACACACACACACACACACACACACACACACACACACACACACA
>NW_027187323.1:1998650-2025892 GCF_028583685.1 Petaurus breviceps papuanus
GAGGACCCCCCCCCCCCCCCCCCCCCCCCCCCCCCCCCCCGCGCGCTGGCCCCCCCCCGCCTCCCCCCCCCCACCTCCCCCACAGCTCTGCTTGTCTCTCAGAGGTATCTCAGTAAATAGGGCAGCTCGGAAAGACCGAAGGAATCCGAGCACTCCCAGTACCTAGTCGAGGTCCCAGATTAGCCCCGACAAATTTGAACGAACCCTTTCTGATTTTGCGCTCCTTAGGGAAAGATGCCTTTACTTACCAGAGCCACGCATCGGTTCCAGCCTCCAGCAACCCGCTGCCCCATCCCACGAATGCACACTGCGGTTCCCCCAGAGTGTGCAATGCGGAGCCCAGCCAGCGCGCGGCCGGAGGCCGGGAGGGGAAAGGAGGGGAGGGGGAGTGGAAAGGAGGGGAGCGGAGCCCGTAGGGGGGGCGCGGGGGAAAGGGTGGGGGGCTGCAAGGGGCACGCGCTGTCACTCCCACTTCGCCCCCTACTTCCAGCGATGGAACCTTCAGCTGGCCAGCTTTCCAGCCTCTCTGTTGCTCGGGGCCAATCACCAAGCGGCTGGAGAAGCCGAGCCCACCACCGGGCTTTCTTATTGGCCCGGGCCAACAAAACCTAACTCCTGAATAGTCAGCTGGGGAAATCAAAGTAAACTCGAGCTTCTGGGCGGTGAGCTCCAAGTGCTTTTGGGTCCTGGGGCAGTCTGGGGAAGGGTTTCAAGGTGAGTTAAATGGGCTTTGAACTGTTCTCCTGGACTGTGCTGAAGCATCAAGGGTCAGACCGCAGAGCCTGTCCTGCCGAAAGAGAAGAGATCATGAGACCTTCCCTGGGAGGCAGTTCCCAGTGATCTTTTATTTATAGCACTGTTTTCTCAGGTTGTATTACTCCTTCCTGTGTGGAGACTATCCCCACTCACTACCTCAACCAAGTGCCTTTGGGAATCCTTGGGAAACAGCAGAGCATCAGGAAAACCAGGGCCAGTCAGGGAAACCACTCATTTGAGAAACAGGGACCTGACGAAATCCCTAATTCACTTAAGTTGGGATAAGTAAAATTCACTGTACACGGAAGAGTGCGTGTAGAGGAAGCAGTTCCAGCTGTAGACACCGGGGGCACGGTCAAGGCCGGTTTATTTTTACAATGATCGTATAGAAGTGATGGGATGCGGTGTGTTTGATGGGGAGGGGGTGATGCCAGACAGGAGAGCTGGTGGAAAGCTTCCATAGATTAGGAAACTAGCAGCTGAGGGCAGAGGTAATAATTATTCTCGTGTTGGCTTTCTCCCTCCCCCCTCTCCGGAGGCCACACATAACCCTCCTCCAGATAAAATTGGCACAGCCTTCTCGCGCTGAGTTGATTTTCACCTCAATGTTGGAAATCATTTTTTTCCTCCTTCCAGCTTGCCAGTGTGGAACCGAGACCCCTTTTAGTTTAGCCGTATCTGAACAGAGACTTCCAGGAGGAGCTGAAGACCTTCTTGGAGTTAAGCAGATCCCTTATCCGGCCCCGCCCAGCAAATGAGCCCTACTGAAGCTAATAGAAAGTTTTAGGGAAGGGCTGGAGTAAATCCCCTGAAGGAACTGACTTGGGAAAGCTGAAAGTTGGAGGAACGCCAGTGAAAAGGAGACAGACCTATGGTTGGCTAGGTTGAGTGGTAGTTAGAGAACTCAGCAGGTCACCTATTATTCAATCCTTTAAACTATTTACAATTTAACCAGCCACGGATTCAAAGAACACCAAAGCTACAAGAGCCTTGAAGTCCAACTCCCTCATTTTACAAAAGAGGAAACTGAGGTTCAGGAAGGTAAAAGGTATTTTGCCCAAGGTACACAGTTAATAAATAGCAGAGCTGAGTCTTTTTATAAGTACGAGGCTCTTGTTTCTTTTTGGCCCTCTGGTTGTCCCTAAATATTCCATTTTTTCCCCTTCTCTTCCCTGGAATTTGTGGAATTAAGTTAGATTCGGCCTTCATAAGAAGGAAAATTAAAAGGCTTCCAAATAGAATACATAATTCTTTGATTCAATAAATATTCTGGGGGGGAAAACTCCTAATAACCTGCAAGAGAGAGGGGGAGAATGTTAGATGATACTGTCTATTTAAAGAGAAGCCCATTGAAATCAGGGACCTGGTAATCTAATGCATGTCCAGTGCCTTACACAGGATCAAGGTTAAAGTAGGGAAGAATTATTACTTCTAAATAATTATTACTTAATTATTACTATTAGCATAGTACTAATGAAGCCAAAGTCAAGGATACCCTTCTTCTAATGCTCAATTAGTTTCCTACAAATGACAAATGTTGTTGTATTGTCATGTCACACATATATGGCCTACCTGTCCCACAAATACACATAGTTCTTTGGTCATCAGAGAGATGAAAAGGGAGCATTTAAAGGGTTCTACAAAACTCATCATTGTCTTTGGAAAATAACTAAATTACTTCTATTGACAATTCTTCAGTCTTTTAAAAAGCATGATATTGTTAAAAGTTCTAGTAAGTCGAACATTGGTTTTCAGGACTCACATAGCAACTTGGATCATGTATTTAAAGGCTGCTATTGTTATGAAGCCTAAAATACTTTTGTTCTTTTCATGTTATACAGTAAACCGGTATATCAAACATTTTGCCAAGACAGGTATCAGGGAAATTCTTAGGTAGTCACAAAATACTGGAGTTCTATTTGCTATTTAAAAGGTCTAGAAAATAAGGAATTATTCCAAGTAATTTACAGGGTTTCTGCTGTATGTTCCTTCCAGAGGCAATTTATAAGATAAAAGAAATAAAGGAAAGGTCAGAAAAATATTTATGAAATGATAATATCTCTGTCTATGTGTTATATGCATGGAGGTGTGTGCATTCATATATGTATATATTCATATGTACACATACATATTTTCCCCTATGATTAAAAAAAACCCAAATACTTCTACTCCCATGAATGTAAAGGAAGAGAATATATGAACCATAGAAGCTATAGCTCCTAGAGTTTAAAATTGTTTATTCTTACCTTTTTTCTTTCTGTTTCATTCTTCTACTTGCCTACCTCTTGACATTAGTGTTGTTGCCACTTTGACTTCTTAAAGTTTCTTTTCTTCCTGACTCTATTCATGGATTACTTCTTCAGTCTTGTCTGTGAACTCTTTCTAACTCTCATAAATTGGGACATAGATATTTTTCTTTCACCCTCCCTTCAAGCAAGGACATCTACACGTATACTATATATATATATATACACACATACACACACATACACACCTATATGTGTATATATATACATACACACGTATATATATATTCATGCACATATACATATATACATGATCTTGGGGGAAGGGACTGCATAAATGTGTTTGTGTATGTTTGTGTACGTATGCATAATGCAGAGCATAAGCAATAAAGTGAATACGAAATTTAACCCAAGGAAGTAAACATAACTTTACTGATATCACTGAGATATCAGGGGTTAGGAATCACAGCTAGGATATGGCAAGAGAAGAAAATACTTTTTTTCAAAACAAACAAATCTAGTAGAGGAGGCTATTGAGAAGAATTATGTGGTCAGTTGGCATATTTCATATTTATTTACTATCTCAATGGATTATGACCTTGTAGATACAAATTAGATAGATCCAAACTCATCCCTGCCTTCCTTCTCATCCTATGAAACTCTTATACATGTTGGTTGTTGTCCTTCATTCTTGAAGAGGACCAAAATGACATCACTATGCTAGAGTCAAGTTTCAATGTGTCCAATTGTGGCTGATCAGACCAATATGAGCTTGGAATGCTGTACCACAGGTTGGGCACAAATAATTCATGTGAACATTTGGAGAGGATACTCCAAATTTTTACATCCTGTATTTCCTTTCTGTTTCAATTCTACTTTGCTCATAGAGCACAGCACCTTCTCTGATGAGGGCGTGCCATGCTGAGCAGTGATTCCCATGTCACATGATTCTTAAGTTCTTAAGAGAGATCTTGAGAGTGTCCTTGTATCGCTTCTTCTGACCATCATGTAAACAGTTGCCCTGTGTGAGTTCTCCATAAAATAGTCTTTTCGGCAAGCATATGTTTTGCATTCAAAAAACATGGCCAGCCCATTAGAGTTGTGCTCTCTGAAGCAGAGTTTGAATGCTTGGCAGTTTAGATCAAGTAAGGACCTCAGTGTCTGGTACCTTATCCTACCAGATGATCTTTCAGAATCTTCCTAAGACAATTCAAATGGAAGTGATTGAGTTTCTTGGCATGGCACTGGGAGACTGTCCAGGTTTCATGGGCATACAAAATGAGGTCGACACAATGGGTCTGTAGACCTTCAGTTTGGTAGTCAGTCTAACACCTCTTCTTTCCCATAGGATCCTTTAGGGTCTCCCAAATATACATACATATGTGTACTCTTATGGTGGTGGGGGGAGAGGTGGTCTACTCAAGATTCTAAAGACCTTCTTCTGGGTCTTGCAACATTACATGGATACCAGAACAGCTTTGGGGATGTTCATCAGTTATCCTGTGTTCTCACTAAGTGATTGGCCTACTATCTTTTCTGATCATCCATCTCCTAAATGATACTTTATACATCACTGCTTGCATACATTCTTGGTGATACTCTTCAGCCCATTTAGACTCACAATGCATCTTTTCATTGCCCTTTGTGTTGCTGACAATTTTGTTTCCTGAGAGATGAGGTGCTCCATGATTTGCAATCATATAACTCTACCAGGAGAATATTGGCCTCAAAAAGGTGGATTTTTCCTTCAAGGAACAATCTGAAATAATTGAAAAAACAACAGAATTTTCCAAATATAGTACAGCCAACTCTCTTCCTCCTATTCAATTTTGGGCCTAGATCATTGTTCCTCTAGAGTGCCAATTTAAGAGTTACATGCTGATGGATCTTTTCAGCAGTAAGTCTAATCAACTACCTATTAATTATAGTCTAGATAAAAGACATTCTTTAGCCGCTTGTTTTTTCAATGTGGATTATTAAGTTGACCTCTCTGAGTGATTGTGGATCTCATTTAGGTGGCTAAGTGGTATCCTGGAGTTTAATGAAATCAGTATGTCAGCTGCAAACAGGAACATCTAAAAGATCTCACTATCTATATTAAAGCTCTATTCCATTTAGACTCTTTCCTAGACATTCTTCATAACAGTGGCACACATCTTTGGCAAGCACCCAATTCCTTGTTGTATATCTCACTTAATATTATAGATCAAAAGATTGTAAAAAATTTTTTTAAAAGTTATTGTGATTGAAACTAACCTTAATGGTCTCAGCATATTCATGGAAGGCACCTTATTGCAGGCTGCCTTTTGCCCTACTTGATCAATTTCTTTTTTGTTTTTTACAATCAATCTCCATTCTTGATTTTCATCTTGCCAATGGACTTCAATGAGTCTGGAGGAGAGAGCAAGGTTGATGACTTTGCATAGCTCTGCCTCACTTAAATCCAATTCACACACAAGTCAAAACATGACCTCCTCATGTCATTGGTCCTCTCCGAGAAAGGACAAACAACCACCAACGAGAAACAAAATGGTGTCTCTCTGTTTTTGTACCTTGCAGTGTATTGTAGGACTCCAACAATGTAGTCCACTACTGAGTATTATTTTCAAAAAACTTGCCCATTCATTTCTTCTATTTTTATCAAAGGCTCATTTGTGCATATTCTGAGTTCATTCTCATAGATATTTTACAGAGATGAGAAAGCCAGTTCTGGTAGTTATTGGCGTCCTTTCAGCTGACTTTTTTTTTCTATAGCAATACTTTCTAGGTTTTACCAATCAGTTGGTACCTTCCTGTCTTCAGTATCTTGAGACTCAATCCCTCAACACTCTCAAAATTGTGTCACCTCCATCTTAGATTGCTAGTACAAATGATCTAGTCCAAATGCTCTTCACACCATTATCATCTTTAGCACCATTCCTACTTCCTCATGAGGAGCTGAGATGTATGAATCCACATGTGGTGGTTACACTGCCCTGATGAACAAGATAGTTTATTATAGTAATATTGGAACATTGTTCCATTTTCTATCTATTTGTTATCTTGCTTCTGATTTTATCTTTAAATGTTCTTAGAATAATCTGAATTAATCAGATCTCTCACAAAGATTTCTGCATATTTGCTTTTCTTTCCTCCTCTCTTTGATTTTGCTTGATATTTGTAACACCAACACAATATTCACAGCACCAACAGTGTCTATGAATATGCTGATGCAGCTCTGAAATGCAAAATAGAACACACTCTCCATATAGAAGACAGAAGCAAACATTTATTCAGACACCAGAAAGCCAAATCCCAACACCAGGAAACTGAATCTGTCATAGCAATAAAGTTAATAAACCATAACACAACAGGGAACCACACCATCTTTTAGCCTTCCCACAAACAACACTCACAAGCCTAGCTGTCTCCTTGGTTGTGTCCTCTCCTTTCTCCAGCTCTAACTGCTCTGACTCCCAGCTTCCTGTGGACTCTGCTCTACCCTTCAGTAAGCTCCTCCCACCACAGGCTCCATGTGATTATATTCAGCCTATTAGGGCAGGAAAGGTCTTCAAATTCCCATTCCCATTACAACACTATGCTATTTTGTTGTTCTTGTTTAACATTGATGATGATACTGAGCTTATTCAGTTCTCATTCATATCTTTACATTTTTGTGTGGTCATGAAAGTTTAAATAAAATTTCTTAAAAGCAAATATTCAATGTATTCCCTTTCATTTCTCTTAATATTATGAAGCAGTACTGCTTATAACCTTCCATCATCCTCTTCCATAGTTTTTCGAAGAGTTTGTTCTCTAGATGTTCCCTTATCTCAAAAGGAGATCAAATGTTTACTGATTGAAGGATGGTATACACTAGTATGAAATTTTGAGGGGAAAGGCATAACAGAGAACATTTAGAAGAGGAAAAAAAGGAGAAAAGTGATATCATTGTTGACATATACTATAGACTTGACCAGAGAGAGAGGGAGTAGATGATATTTTTTCTTCATACAAATCACAAAATTGCCTCAGAGGAAAGGAAGTCTCATTCCACTAAAAGCAGAACATTTGATAAAATCTTCACTCAACCTGTCGATAATTCCATCATTCAGAAAATTGAAGAAGCCATGAAGGGTACTACTACTCTGGACTAAATACTAACCAAAAGAGAAAAAACTGATCTGTATAAGTGATAGGTAACTTGGGGGAAAGGAAGCATGACATCTCAAAATTTGTAATAGCAAAGGAAAGGAGTGCTGAAAATAGTTATGCTATGGATTTTAGGAAAGCAAATTTCAAAACCTTCAGAGAAAAGATAGCCATGAACCAATGGACAGAAATCCTAAAAAAGAAAATGATTTAAGGGGAATTGAAGGTTCTAAAAAACCTAAATTCTGACAATACAATTTCAAGGTGGGATATAAAAAGATCAATATGGTTTCACAGAGAGCTTTCCAATGAACCCAGATTTTTAAAGGACATGAACAAAAGAGGGAGGAAGAATACCTTACCAAAAACAAATATGAAAAGAATGGAACAGATAAAAATGCTGTTGGACAAGCTAAAAATCAAAATGAGGTGAGGCTTACCAAAAGAAATTCAGCAAGATAATAGTTTTAAAAACATTTTTGGGCATTTATCCATTCATGCCACAAACATTCATCAAACACCTACCATGTGTAAGATACTGTACTAAATTCTGGGGGTAGATACAAAGATCATTTCTTTAAAATAGGATCTTAGTATAGCTGTACATCTTAAGAAAGGGACAGCCTAGAGTAACAGCAGTTAATGTGAAAAAGAATTAGGGGTTTTAATGCAGTTCAAGATCAATATGAGACAGTGTTGTAATGGGACTATGCCTAGAAAAAGCTAATTCAATTTTTCACAGAATTGCTTGAACACTTTAGGACTTTGGTGCATCTGTGGTCCATCAAGACAGGTACTTCTCCGAGCAGTGCAGACTATAATTCAGACTTTTACATTGTCTGGTGCTCCTGCACATCTCCTCCTATACAGTGTCCCAAAAGTCTTAAGAATAGTTTTAAGCTACTAAAGTATAAAATTGCACTATAACTTTTGAGGCTTATTTATCTTTTATAAGAGGGTCACCCAATGTATTGGGGAACCTCCTCCTTATATTTCATGGACCTTTCTTTCAGTCTTCTCTCACTACATAACTCTCCCATGTCATTTTCTGGTTTCACGCCTCTATAATGACATCTGTTATGCTATTTCTTCTATATAATTTTTTGTTGCTTATTTGGTGCAATCTGTTCATACCCACAATGAATCTTTCAGTTGATGTTTGGGTGACCTACAACTTTGTCTTCAGAGACTGGTATTCTATTTCTATGGAATATAGAGCAATATAGCATCATTGGAAAAACATAGAGCCATATAAAATCACAGAAAGAAATATCTTTTTTAAAAAATCAACCTTCCCAGCTATTGGGGCAAGAACTCACTCTTCAACAAAAACTATAGGGAAAACTGGAAAGTTGTCTGGCAGAAACTAGATATAGAACATCTTACACTATATACCTAGATAAACTTCAAATAGGTACATGGTTTAGACATAAAGAGTGATATCCTGAACAAATTAGTAGAGATGAAAGAAATTATCAGATATGTAAATAAGGGGAAAGTTTATGAGCAAATGAGATAGAGAGGTTTAGAAGAGGTTAAATGGACAGTTTTAATTATATAAAATTATGAAAGTCTTCATACAAGCAAAATCAATGTACCTAAAATTAGAAAAGAAGTGGGAAACTAGGGAAAATATTTTCTGCAAGTTTCTCTGATAAAGTTCTCATCTCTAAGCTACATAACAAGCAGTCAAATTTATAAGAACCATTCTTCAATTGATAAATGATCAAAGGATCAGAATAGGTAGTTTACAGAGGAAGAAATCCAAACTATTAATAGCCACATTAAAAAATGCTCTAAAGGGGCAGCTAGGCGGCCCAGTGAATAAAGCACTGGCCCTGGTGTCAGGAGGACCTGGGTTCAGATTCAGGCTCAGACACTTAACACACACACACACACACACACACACACACACACACACACACACACACAACTAGCCCTGTGAACTTGGGCAAGTCACTTAACCCCAGTTGTCCTCCAAAAAAAAAAAAAAGCAAAAAAAAATGCTCTAAATTACCAATAGAGAAAAGCAAATGAAAACAACTCTGAAGTACCACCAATTAGATTAACAAAGGTGACAAAAAGGGGAAATGACAAATGCTTAAAGAACCATGGGAAAATAGGTACATTAATTCACTGATGGTGGAAATGCAAATTGGTCCAGCCATTCTGGAAAGGAATTTGGAACTATGCACCCCCTGCAAAAAAAAAAAACAAACTATTAAACTGAATGCATATTACTAGATCTATACCCCCAAAGAGATCAAAGGAAGAAGAAAAAGATTCATATGTACAAAAACACATATAGGAGCTCTTTGTTATGATTTTTTAAAATAGGAAACTGAGGGGGTATCCATCAATTAAAAAATGAATGAGTTATGGCATGTGTGTATGTGTGTTTATGCATACATATATGTCATAGAATATATATTGATTGGTTTTGGTTGCTGTCCTTCATTCTTGAAGAAGACCAAGATGACATCACTAGGTTATAGCCAAGTTACAATGTGTCTGGCTGTGGCTGATCAGACCAATATAAGCTCAGAATGATTTACCACAGGTTGGGCACAAATAGTACATGTCAACATTTGGGGTGGATTATCTAAATTTGGCATCTCACATTTCTTTTGAGCTAATTCTCTGCTTTGCACATAGAGCATAGCACCTTCTCTGATGAGGGCATGCCATGCTGAACAGTCCTGTACTGGTGTCTCACATGTCACAAAATCAATTCCCAAGGTCTTCAGAGTATCCTGGCCACCATGTGAGCCCTTACTCTGTTTGAGTTCTCCATAAAATAATCTTTTTGGCAAGCATACATTTGGCATTCAAACAATGTGGCCAGCCCATTGGAACTGTGTTCTCAGCAGCAGAGTTGGAACGACTGGAAGTTCAGTTTGAGAAAGGACGTCAGTGTCTGGCAACTTATCCTGCCAGGTGATCTTCAGAATCTTCCTAAGACCATTCAGATGGAAGTGATTCAGTTTCCTTCCACAGCACTGATAAACTGTCCAGGTTTCACAGATGTATGACAGTGAGGTCAGCACCATGGCTCTGTAGACCTTCAGTTTGGTAGGTAGCCTAATAATCTTTATTTTACCTCCAATGGGTCAAAATAGAACTAGTGATTGGAAATTTTAAGGAGACAGATTTGGTCTCAGCATAAGGCAGAATTTTCTAATAGATAGAACCATCTAAAAGTAGAATTGGTATCCTTGTAAGGCAGTGAGCTTCCCAACACTGAAAATATTTTGTATGAAGCTGAACATTTGCATTAGTAGTGTTGTGAAAGGGATTCATACTTCTTAAAGAGAGTGTATTAGATGACCTTTATGGTCTTTCTCATGGGCAGCTGGGTGGTACAGTGAATAGAATGACAGGTCTGGAGTCAGGAAGACTCATCTTCCTGACTTCAAATCTGACCTCTGACACTTACTAGCTCTCTGATCCTAGGCAAATCACTTAACCCTCTTTGCCTCAATTTCCTCATCTGTAAAATGAACTGGAGAAGGAAATGACAAATCACTCCAGTATCTTTACCAAGAAAACCCCAAATGGAGTCATGAAGAGTCAGACATGACTGAAAAACAACAGTGGTCTTTTTCAGCTACAAGATTCTATCATTCCATGAAATCTCTCTCTCTTTCTCTCATACACATACACAAATATCTCTGTGTGGTTTTAACAAATTTTAATTTTAGAGTATGAAATGTAAATGGGTCTCCTATAAATTGTGGTTGGTTTTTAGCATACATACTGAAATTGTGCAACCAAATGCATGTTATCCCCTAAAAGTAATCATCCTGAAACTCTGGAATTCAAAATCCTATAAAAGTGAATGCTGAAAACTTTCTTTATATATAAAATTGGGGGAAAACAATAAAATACTACTTTTAAAAGGTAATCACCCTGGGGTGGCTAGGTGGCACAGTGAGTAAAGCACCGGCCCCAGAGTCAGGAGGACCCCAGTTCGGTTCTGGCCTCAGACACTTAACACCCACACAAAAAAACTAGCCCTGTAACCTTGGTCACGTTACTTAACCCAATTGCCCTCCAAAAGACAAAAAAAAAGTAACCATCCTGGGAGACTATATATTTATTTCAATAATGCTGACCTCTCTAAAAATATTTTTGGGATTTTTCTTTTGAATGGGCTCAGTGGTTGAAGATCCGGGGGCTTTGTAAGTGGATTTAATATTTGGAAACAGCCAAAAAGTTTTTTCACAGCCAAATATAGTGAATAAGTGTAGACAAGTAGGCCAGGGAATATGATTTGGGTCAACAATGAGGTGTGCCTATAAAACAAGACCGATTTTCTTGTGTGGCTTATAAACTAGCTCTGAAGGTAATTCCCAAAGAGGAGTAGGTTTCACGGGCAATAAGTTCAGCAATATGTAAGTTTTTTTAAACCTGCCTTCCAGTGTGATTTATATTCCACAATATTATGTATGTGAGTTTATGTGCTACTTGGGGGAAGGATACAGGGGGCTTCTCTGAAATCCTTCATTGGGGGAGTGTATTGAACAACTGGAAGCAGTTCAGTTAATGATCAATTTTCCATTTTGTACAAAACACTTGTCACCGACCTGTATGGTAGAGTGGATAGAAAGCTTGATTTGGAATCATAAAAACCTGGATTTAAATCCTCATTTTAGTCTCTCATAGCTTTGTGATCAGGGAGATGTTTTTAATTTCTCTGAGACTCAGTTTCCTCTTTTATTAAAATCTGAATCATGGTAACTTTAGCCTCTACCTCAAAGGGTTATTGTGAAGCTGAAATGAGATAATAGATGTAAAGTCCTTGGCAAACTTTAAAGGACCAAACAGGGTAGCCCAAAAGTCTTAGATAATAAAGCTTAAAACTGCACTAAAACTTTTGGGACAGCCTATATAAATGTTAGTCACTATTTTTTACTTTACTTGCTAGTTTTCTAGGTAAAGTCTAGGCAGTCACCTAATATTTGTTAAACAATTACAATGTGTCAAACACTGTGTTAAGGGCTAAAGTGCTTTTGTTATATCCTGGATCTTTCCATTTATACAATATAAACCTTGAATAGAAGTCCCAGAAAATCTTCAGCCCCAGAAAAGATTTCAGTAAACTTTAGATTCATCTTTGATATCTCTAATTCTTACCAGTGTCATAGTGACAGTGTATTTACTAGAAATAAGCATCAAAAGCACAAAGAAATCCAGTTCTTGGGTTGTAGATTTTATTTTCAACTTAAAAAAATAAGGTTTCTACTCTTTTTGGCTAGTCTTCTATGCTATGGCACAGAACAAATTTTCATAGTTAATAAGTGGTTTGATAAACTCTGATATGGGAAATAATATTTAAGGTAGCTAGGTGGTACAGTGGACATAGTATAAGTCCTAGAGTCAGGAAGACCTCAATTAAAATCCCACCCCAGGTACTCCCTAGCTGTGTGGCCTTGAACAAGTCATTTAGCCTTTCTGTGCCTCAGTTTCCTCATCTATAAAATGGGGACAATAATAGCACATAGCTAACAGAATTTTTGTGAAGATGAAGCGAGTTAACATGTAAAGTACTTTTCAAATTTTAGTGACATATAAATGCCACATATTATTATTGTTATTATCAATGCTTTATCAGGTGAGAACAAGTTTATAAACAAAAATAAAGAGTTATTTTTCACTGTCCAAATTTGTCAGTCACCCTTATCAGAAGATTCAAGGTCATTTTAAAAATGTTCCCAAGAGATACCAGAAGGGGGTGCTTTCACCCAAATGTAGGCTGCTTAGGTCATCAGATATATAAGATATTTGTCCAAAAGAAGGGGATGGGGAATTTCCTTGCCAGAATGTGTAAAGATTTTAACTCACTGTAAAGTCTGATCTTAAAGTATAGTGGACTGACTAGGTTCTAAAGATTCCTTCCTGCTTGGGGTTCTATGATTCTATGACCTACTCAAAAGTCCCATTCATTTCTCAGGCAAAGGAAATTTTAGAAATTTATTTTAGCATATGAAATCAAATCCCCTTTACAGTTAACAAAGGAAATATAGCTAGACAAAATTTCCATTGCTCCACATAAGCTTCAAGTCCAAAAAAACCAAAGACCTTCCACCAGCAATTATGTGTGTGTATGTATGTATGTATATATGTATGTATGTCTATAATGGAAACGTTATATTAACGTGCTATGTTTATATCTGCAGAGGGCTTTGCTTCATAACCAAAATTAAATGGCATGAAGTTTGGTTACAGTTTAAAAAAAAAGAAAGAAAATGTTTCTATCAAACAACCAATTTGACTTTTTTCTTCCTGAATTGATCATCACTACAACCCACCCGACAGAAAAAGTCAAAATTCAACAAGTCTAGAAACATTTTCCACTCTAAAATATCACTTCACTGTGTTACAGAGGCCTATTATTGGTTCCCAGTTGATCTAACTTTCATAAGACTTGCTAGCCAACTCATTTCCTGTAGAGACACACATTTCCTATGTTAGATGGATAATTATTTGTGTCTCAACAACTCCTCATATATAACCTGAGATTGGGTAAGCTACTCTGTGAGTAAATTGAATTTTCTTTCCACAATTCCACGATTCTGTTTTTGGCCTGCTGCCTAAAACTAGATCATAGGCCAAAAGTCAGTTTCTTTGAACTAAAAGCTGTACTACGGTAGTGGGGAAGGGGATGAGGGGGGGATGATGGAAGGGAGGGCAGGCTGTGGAGGAGGAAAGTTGGAAGCACCCACTTTTGAAAAGGGACAGGATCAAAGTAGAGAATAGAACAAGTGGGGGGTGGGATGGGATGGAGGGAAATATAGTCAGTCTTTCACAATATATCCACTATGGAAATGTTTTGCATGGCTACACATGTACAATCTATGTTGAATTGCTTGTCTTCACAGTAAAGATGGGTGACAAGGGAGGTAGGGGAGGAATCTGGAATTCAAAGGTTTAAAATCAAATGTTTAAAATATATATATATATATATTATTATTATTATTATTTTACATGTAACTGGGAAATTATATATACAGGCATTGGGGCATAGAGATCCACCATGCCCTACTGGAAAGTTGGAGGGGGTATGGAGGAAGACATAGGAGAGAGAAGATTAGGGGAGGGGATAGTCAGTGAGATCGCTGTTTTGGGGTGGTGGGTAGGGGAAAATGGGGAGAAAATTTGTAACTCAAAATCTTGTGGAAATGATGTCAATTAAATAAAATAAAATTGAATTTAATTGTAAAAAAAAAGTTGTACTACACATATTATAGATGTGGGATCTCATTGAAGTTGTTGGGTACAGCCTCTATTGGAGCTAACCTCAAACCTTTAGTGTGATCTTATACTGTTCAATTCTAATTCAGGCCTTCCCATAGATTATCAATGGAAAATATATTGACAGGTCAGAATCCTTCCTCCAGGTCTTTCATTGTTTCATTCCTCTCCTTACTCAATTCTCTGACTCTCAGGACTTTCTGTATACAACACCACTGAAGCTTCCTTGACCTGAAAGTTCATGTACCTCTGGCTTTTTCACAATAAAAGTATACTCAGTGCTCGCCTCTTCAACCCCATGCCTCTTCCTATGTTTGCTCAGTTTGCAGAGTTCCCAAAACTTCTATTTTAAGGAAAGTTCCCAAGTCAGCCATCTTTTTCTTCCTCTCTAGAGTCCTCTTTTGACTGTCTAGGCTTTTTCCAGCATCCCCACTCCCACAGTGGAGTACCTACTCTTCCCCATCCAATCCCCATTTTCAGTTTCCTTTTATGTGTGTCTTCACTCATTAGAAGTCCTGAAGGGCAGGGACTTTCTTTCTGCTTGAATTTGTATTCCCAGCTATTAGTACAATGACTGAAACATAGTAAGTGCTTAATAAATGCATGTCAACTTGACTTGATTTGACTTTTAGCATTCTGGGAGCACTGCTGCAAGCAACATAGCTGCCTATGTCATATCTTGTTCTTTCTACATGGCTGGCCATCTCTTTTTTCATCATATATTTCATAGATAATATCTTTTACTACTCTTTCTGCATGCATTGTTAATAATCTGCATTGTTACTAATATGTCTCATCCAGGGGTATGCTGATAAATGTTTAACAACTGGCTCTCCAAAACACACACACTCACACACACACACACACACACACACATGCATGCACGCACATACATATTCAGTTTAATCTGTGTTGTTAACATAATTCTCCATCACTTTTTAAAGTATAGACAATAGGGGCGGCTAGGTAGCTCAGTGAGTAAGAGCGCTGGCCCTGGAGTAGGGAGGACTCGGGATTGGTTCCGGCCTCAGATACTTAACACCCACCAAAAAAAAACTGGCCATGTAACGTTGGGCAAGTTACTTAACCCCAATTGCTTTAAAAAAAAATAAAGTATAGACTATAATCAACAAAACAATAAATCCCTGATTTACAGCATTTTCTGATTTCTGAGGTGTAAATTCTCATGCTGAAACTTTAATAATTGGTTTTATCCTACTTACTTCCACTTCATGCTATTCCAATTCCCTTTGCAATACCCACCAATTTGATTATGAGTTTTCATGATTCATAGTCATGTTGAATCACTGTGTGAATTTTTTTCAATCTGCAGTTTTATGTCAGTTCATAATTTGGAATTGGTGCTAGACAATTTCAAAAACAGAACCCAGCCTTTTATCTTCCTTCTATATAGTTTGGGGACCAGATCATCCATGATCTATATGTAATATGTGCATACACTATCTCCTTAATTCCATAGGCTACCCATCTAACTGTATATCAGAGTCTAAACAATAGATATTCTTCATCCATTTGGTTTTTCCATTGTGAATTGTTAGGCTGATATCTTTTAAGTGGTGATAGATCTCACAGAGGAAGTCTTGAATTACTCTAGGTCTTAAAGCAATAGGTACATTGTCATCCACAAACAGGAGTATCTGAAACAGCTTATATTATAAAGTATCTTTCTTCTTGAGGAATTATGTGCAAAACATCCTCTATGGTAGTAAATAATTACAACTCATTTTTATATGGTGCTTTAAGGTTTGTGATGCATTAATTATGTTAAATATTATCAAATTTCATCCTAAATGTAACCCAGTTAAGTAAATACTACAGGCATCACTAACTCCATTTTATAGAAAAAAAAAACATTTCAGAAAATAAAACAAGAATATGTCCCCACAATTAGCAAAATAATGCAAATATTTTATGAAAATCACACATAATAAGATCAGGAAGCCACATGGGACAACAGTAACAAGCTGCGTCTTGAAGTGTCTTCAGATATCTGAGTATGTGTCCGATCTCAAAAGATGACTGCTGAATACTTTTGCAACTGGTTTGATAACTTTTAGTCACAAAGGTATATCCTGTGAACACATAAAGTATCCATAAACGTCTATTTCTGAGAGTTTAAGTGACTCATCATTATGCAGCTTTAAATGTTTGTGATATTAATGGCAATTAAAGATTCCCCTGTATTGGCTTGGTTTTCAAATTGATTGTATTAAAACCCAGAGTTTGTTAATCCCACCTGTGGGATGGGCTTGTTGATGTGAAAAGAAAGTCCTGAAGTGGGAGGAGCTGGTGATGTAGATTTGGAGAGACAAGAGAGAGGCGGAAGATCTTTTTTTTTTGGAAGCAGCACCTCGTGGAGAGAGAGAGAGACTAAGAGGATTGCTGGTGGCCGCTTTGAATTGCCCTGGACTTTTGAGACCTGCCCCCTGAGCTGCCAAGGACTGAGGAGACATGGCTGTTTTGCTGGTACTTTGTCTGTCTGTTTTGATGTTATTTTGCCAGATTTGTCCACTGGTGAAAGACTGTCCTGTTGAAGAAGTCCTGGAACCTGGCATTTGGTTAAGAAGGCCTGAGACTGTCCTGCAGACAGAGAGTGAATACTGTCCACTGGTGAGGGACAGTGCTGTTGTTGCAGGGGTCTGGAGACTGTCCTGCAGACAGAATGAATACTGTCCACTGGTGAGGGACAGTACTGTTGTTGCAGGGGTCTGGGAGCCTTTCTGTTGGTTCAGAAGCCCTGAAGAAGGATTTTCTTGTTGTATGTTTACAGAAATCCTGGGAGAGGGCTTTGCTAATGTGTTCAGGGGTTCTAGGGCTGTTCTACAGACAGAGGATAAATTCATGAAGGGACTGGCAATGTATCTTATGGCCTTGCTAAGCCTTGTCTCTCCAGGAACTAAGATTGCTGAGAACTTGCCTCGTGTCAAGATGAAGAAAAGACCTCCATTTGGGTATTAAGTGCTGTGTTTAAACTTGATGTAACTCTGGGGTAGATTCAATTGTGATCCAGGGGTGGGGAACTTTTGACCTTTTTGTGTTCTATGGTTGAGCAAATGAATGTATTTTACTTATGTTTGGAAACTAATCTCCATTTGAGAAGAGGGGCTTTGTGGTGGACTTAATTAAGGTATAGCCTAGGGGTGGAGAAGTATTTGGAACAGAGACTTTGTAATTGATTGAATGATTGGAAAGTCCTGGGGTGGGGTAGGCCTTGGAGATTATTTAATCACACTTAGTAAATGCTGTATTTTGAATGATGTCATGTTTTGATCTTCTCTGTTCTGAGTTTGTTACTGAATAAAATAGAGAGCACCTATGCTGGTATTTTGAACCTGGGAAGTTGCCTTCTTTTGGCATTACATTACAATGTTGGAAGCAGGATTCAAACCCAGTTCTCCTGACTCAGTCCATTCTTTTTACTATTTATACTGCATTAAACCAGTGAGTGTTAAACACTGTTACTCTTACTACAATGTTTCTTTATGTGACAAGATCAAGTTCTTCCTTGCCTGGTCAGTTCTTGTAGTGTTCTTTTGGCTTCATTATGGTGATCAGACTTCTACAGGAAATAGTGATAATCAACATCAATGTCTTTTCCTTTCTCTATTTCCTCCTTTGCATCATCAATAATTAATATAAATAGGTTAAGTGAGAATTGTCATACTTTGTGTCTTATTCTTGAATTTCTCCTTTTTTTCTAACTTAGAAATGGCTTCACTATACACTCTTTTTTTTTTTTTTAAGCAATCGGGGTTAAGTAACTTGCTCAAGGTTACACGGCCAGTTATTTCTGGGTGTGGTGCTAAGTATCTAAGCCCAGATTTGATCCAGGTCATCCCGACACTGGAGCCGGTGCTCTCACTCGCTGAGCCACTTGGCCGCCCCTAAACAATTGGGGTTAAGTAACTTGCTCAAGGTTACATGGCCAGGTGTTTCTGGGTGGGTGCTAAGTGTCTGAGCCTGGGATTCGATCTCTAGGTCGTCCTGACACTGGAGCTGGTGCTCTTACTAGCTGTGCTAACTGGGTGCTCTTACTCGCTGTGCTAACTGGCTGTCCCCACTATATACTCTTGTTTTTTTTTTTTTATCATTAGTGATGTAATTTGGTACTCACAATGTTCTACACCTTTCAACTTTCTTCTTAAAGAGATATTTATATCACTGCAACAAAGTAAGTGAAACATTGGAAAACTCTTTGAAGATGTGGGAGGCTATGAAAGTGGCATGTTTTCTTTGTTACAAAGAAATGTTCAAGGGGGAGTATATTGTAAGACATCAGTAAAACCTTTTAAAGAAGAAACTACTCATATACAGATAAGCCATTTCTGACTACTTGACAAGCACTTGACATTTTAAAAATCTTTCATTGATTCATTTTGTTTTTATCTTATAAAAATAAATTATTCCCACTACATATGAAATTTCTTGTAACAAAGTGAAACAATTAAAGAAAACTAACAATACAATCATCTCATCTGAAAATGTATGCAACATTCCACATCTGTAGCACAATCACCCCTCTATTTTTAAATTTTTTTTTTAACAGAAATCTACTTTATCTTTCCTCTATCCCTCATCCCTCTTAAAGAGAGGAAAAAAATCTTTATGGAATTTTCCCACATTTTTATCTTCTGCAATAGATATTGGCACAAAAACTACAATTATCTCATAGGCTTTTTGCTTATGCTCATTATGAACAATGAAAGACAAGATGAATAAGTGTTCTATGAAGTGATAGCATTTGTTGCATTTTGGTATATGATAAAACCTATTTCACTAGCTCTTCTTTTTGCTTCTCCAAGGAGAATCCATGAGCCATCTTTCCATTTAACTGTAATTTACTTCTATTTTCTGATTTCATATTAATATTTTTTTCTTTTTGAAGGGGGGAAGGCAGGGCAATTGGAGTTAAGTGACTTGCTCAAGGTCATACAGCTAGTAAGTGTTAAGTGTCTGAGGACGAATTTGAACTCAGGTCCTCCTCACTTCAGGGCTGGTGTTCTATTCACTGTGCCACCTAGCCACCCCTTTCATATCAATATTTATGTGGTTCAGTTCCTCTAGTAATATATTAAATTGTTGATCATTGGATGGTAATCTTACATTTAAAATAATAGCAGTGATATCAATACATATATATGTATATGTGTGTGTGTGTGTGTGTGTGTGTGGCCTAAAAACTTAATGATTCTTTGACCCTTTTTTTCTTCACCAATCTACCACCATCATTTCAGGAACAAAAGAAAGCAACAAAAGACTCAGGGAAAATTTGCATTTTTTTTCCTTTTTCTCTTTTTCTTCCTATGGGCTTCCATGACCAAAGAATTCATCATCTAGCAGACAGCAAACACAGTCTGTCACTAGGATGGAACTCAGAGCTTTTCCAGCATGTTACAACCTGTCAGAATTTGTGCTCCACAAGAATCAAGGGTCACTTTCATACCATAATAAATCTTCAAATCCAACCAATGCCTCTAAATATTGCTACTTACATGACCATGGGCAAGTTCGTTAACCTCCCTGGGCCTCAGTATCCTCAAATGCAAAATGAGGGGGTAAACCTGATGACCTCTAAGGGCCTTTCTAACTCTAGATCTATGATCCATAACATTAAGACTTTTGTGAAGGAGATAAGACAGACCAGGTTATACTGGTCAGTAATAGATAAGTTCCAAATGAATGGATAGATAATATCCACATCTCCACCAGGGATCAGAGGAAGGAAAAATCAGTTGTAGTTAGGGTATTCAAGGTAGTCAGGGAAAGCTTCACAAAGGAGCTGAGCCTGGAGGGTAAATTTTTTGATTAATGGAGAGCAGTAGGAACAGCATTCTCAATCAGGAAATATTGTGATCAGAGATTCAGAATAAAAAAATTAGAGAGCTCTAAACCTGGTATCCAGAGATATAGGTTTCATTACTGACTCTATTACTACTGACTCTGTTACCTCTATGACTCTGAAAAAGTCATTCTCCCACTATAGAGAAGCTAGCTGATATCGTGGATAGAGCACTGGATCTAGAGCAGGGAAGATTTGAGTTCAAATCCAGTCTCAGAAACTTGTGAGTTGGTTGACACTGGGTAAGTCACTTAAGCTCTATCTGCCTCAGGAGGAGGATAATGACAGCACTTACCTCCTAGAGTTATTCTGAGGATCAAATGAGATAATATTTCTAAAGAGCTTAGCACCATGTGTAATACAAAGGCACTATGTAAATGATAACTTTTGTTAGTAATAATAATTTATAAAACAAGAGGATTGAACTAAATGATCTCTAAGGTTCCTTCCACCTTGAAATTCCACAATATAATTCCATGAATGACTGAAAAATCTGAGACCAGTTTTAGATAGAAAAGAGCGAAAACAAGGAAGATGTTTAGGAAAATTAAGAAAGAGCTAGCACAGCACTGGGGCTAAAAAGGGCACAGTACAGGAAAGCTGGAGACATTAAGGATTAACTGCCATTTTGTCTACACTTGGTCCCAACTGGGCACCCTAACAGTGTGGCAGCTAAGTGAGCATCCAATATGGCATTGGTTTCAATGTCCAAGACTCTGAGCTCCTGGCTTAGCAAGGTGCCTGCTACATAATAGGTGCTTAATAAATGTTTATTGACTGACTTTCCACCAGATCTGATCCCATATTCTTCATTATTCATTTACCACAAGTATAGAGAATCCTCTATCCAGAGGATTTTAAAGACCAATGAAATTATAATAGTATTGACAGAACCCCTCTACTGAGTTGTGTTGACATCTGTAAATTATACCACAAACTTATTTTATCACAATGCATTCAGGCAGAAAGGATTCATAACAGAATAATTAACAATTCATCAAAAAAGCATTAGTGTTAAGTATTTATTGGCCCTTAGTTAAAAGATGGTAATAAATTCAGGAATTTGCTTTCTAGTTCAAAAGGCACAAAATCCTACTTCCTTTTAAATCATCTTATACCTATATTAAAATGAAATGGTGTGCACATGCCCCTTCCTTAAATTCCTGTACAAAATACTTCATTGTTTTAGTCCTTTATCATTGCAATAGGAGGCTTTAAAGTAGTAGGGTCTTTATTTGTTTTTTGGTTTATTTTGGTTTGGTTTGGTCCCTTCATTTTTGACAATTTCTTAATGTAGAGATTTCTTCATCTTTTGCAGCTCTGTAATTTGTCTATGACTTATATTCTTAGAGCAGAATTCCCTGCTTCCCTGAAAGATTAAGTTACCTGCCCATGATCACAGGTAGTAAGTGTCAGGGAGAGGACATAAACTTAGATATTCCTATTTCCAATCTTCTAGCTCCTGTTTCTATTATACTTTCCGTTAGACCGCACTGCCTCTCTGTGTTTCATATCTCATATTTTATTTTGGGAGGATGTGAAGCACACGATAATACTTTGTAAGAAAGTGTGATGTAGTGGATCCTGGACCAGCCTTGGAAACAGCAATTTAACTACTTCCTCCCTGCACAATGGAGGCAGGCCTCAGAAATGATGGCTGTGGTTTCTAGTGCCAAATAACTGAGAGAAGGCCACTTAAACATGCTAAGTCTCAGTTTCTTCATCTATAAATTGGAGCTACTATAAAGTGGAACATTATCTGCTCTACAGTGTTGTTGTGAAGAAAGCAATTTTACAAATGTGAACTGTTAAATCTTACTTTCTTTCCAGCTGTCATAATTTCTTGAACTAAAATCCCCAAGTTTATAAATCTTGAATTTCATACAGAAAAGAAGAAATATGTAAAATAAGCCCTGTCATTACATAATTATTGTGGTGCATTTTTTCTATTATATATACTTGAAAGTATGTTGTTATTCTTATTATAACTGGTTTGTAGCCATGTTTATGCTCTATATTGGATGTATTAGGCTTAGATGGCAAAATGTTAAAACTTAGTTCAAAGGATGTTAAGAAGAAGTTGTGAGCTGTAATACCCTTGATATTTTCCCATCAACCAATCAATGCCTTGGATAGACATTCAATAAATATGAACAGGTTAGATTGAGAGGCAATGTGAGTGTGGTAAAAGAAGATTGGAATTTAGAGTCAGGAGACCTGGATTCAAATCCCTGAATTAGCAAGGCAAGGGAAAAGCAACAAGCATGTATTAAACTCTTATGTGCCAGGCACTGTGCTAAGCATTGGGGATACAAATAGTGGATGAGAAAAAAAAAAGAGACAGTCTCTACCCTAAGGAGCTTACATTCTAGAGGGGAAGAAAACACACAAAGAGAGCTGAAAGGGGATATGGCGATGAAACTATTCCACCTCTCCCCACAGTTTTGAAGTCTAGAAAGTCAGAAGCACAACTAGGAGGGAAATGAAGTTTGGCCATCCTGGGAGGAGTCCCAAATAGAGCCCCAGGAGAAATGATCCAATGGGAGAGAGGGATTGGCAAGGTGAGGTATATTCCAGAGTGAAAAGACCTTGGAGATAGATGGATGCCCATCTGGAAAGTCAAAAGCACAGTTGAGAGGGGAATATTTACTACCTGCATGTTTCTCAACAACTCTCTTTACCTTTTTGGGCCTCAGTGTTCTCATCCATTAAATTAAGAAATTGGATAATTTATAAGGTCCCTCCCTTCCAGCTTTAAACTCATGGTTCTCTCAACTGAACTGATAATTTGGAGCAGGAAAGTACAGATAGAAAGATGATGCCTCTCTATCTTTGGAAGATATCTGGAATTTAGAAAACAACAGGAAGAAAAGCACAAGTTCTGAGACTGAACAAAAAGATAGTGAAAAATAAGGGGAATAATTTAGTTCAAGAATATTTGAACAAGATGAGAGGATAGATTGTTCGGGAATAGGCATGGACAAGAAGACAGAAAACTTCTTGGTACATTAGGAAAAAGGATCCTAGTCAAAAATACTAGGATTGGGGGGGGAGGGGTCAGGAAGTCTAGTCAGAGCATTTAGAGATAAAAGGGAATTTAAAGATTATCTAATCGATTATAACCCCATCATTTTATAGAAGAAAGAAAGTGAAGCCTAATAAAATGAAATTATTCATCTGGAGAGTAAGAAACAGATCTAGGATTTCAAAGTCAGTTCCTATTGCTTCAAATTCTGTGTTCATTCCACTATACCAGAAAAACTGTGTGTTTGTGTGTGTGTGTGTGAGAGAGACAGAGACAGAGAAGCATAGAAAATGGGGAGAAACCATTACAGAGTGAGAAACACACAGAGAAAAAAGAAAAAGTGAGAAACAGAGAGAGAGAAGGAGGGAGGGATAGAGAGAGAAAGAGAGAGAGAGAGAGAAGGAGAATTTAACTTTGAATCAAGTGAATTAAGTCACAACCACACACACAAAAGAACTCCCAAACACAGGTAATGAAAATAATTATAAAGATAGGGAGGTAGTAGCCAGCCAGATGCAAATCAATTGCCAGGTCATTCTGTCAATACCATGGCAAAGTTGTTCATAGATGACTGACTTTCATAAAAATCAAAGATTTAGATTTGGAAGAGATAGAGGTCATCTAGTTCAACCTCTTCATTTTAAGGATAAGGTAATTGATGCCCACAGAAGTAAAATGACATATCCAAGTGACATGCAGGTAATTAGCAACAGAAACAGGATTTGAACCCAGAACTTCCAACCTCTAATCCAATTCCATTCTACCATCCTGCATTAGAGAGTCCATGGACTCTTTAGGGCAGGGAAGAGGCTAAATCATCCTAAATCATTGCTCAGTATTCCTTTGAAGGTGTATCTATCTGTCTGTCTGTGCATATATCTCCCTGTGTCTGGCTTTCTAGGTCTCTTTCTCAGTGTCTGTGTGTCTCTGCATAGATATGAAGTCTCCAAACAAGACAGTTTTCTGGTCTTTCCCTGACTGAGTCTCACTTCCTCTGTTGCTTTATTTACAGTCACTTCAAAAGGGTAGCTTCAAAACTTCAGCTAAAATATCTTTCCTTTGATACTCAGAAAGTGTGAAGGAAAGTACAAGGCTCCTTTTCATTGACAACCACCCTTCAACAAGTCTTAAGTGTTATAGAAAACCAGAAGCAAAGACAGAACACAAGACGCACACTCCCTCGTAAGCAATAGCCCACACTCTTGTTCCTCCAAGCAAGCGCTGACACCTGGACACCAGTGAAGTCCAGGTGCTGCCAACAAAGGCCAGACTACATCTAAGAAGCAGCCGAGCCCCACACATGGTGAGAAAGACAGTTGTTCCTAGGGATAGGGATTGGAACTTGTGTGGGGTGAGGCTCCTAGAGATGGCTTCAGGGAGTGAGAGGTGCTGGGTAGGGAGGGTGTAGGTCCCAGGTGGGGCGGTGGGAGCTTGGTAGGGTTCTGGATATTGAGGAAAAGGGCATGGTCAGGGACAACAAGTTGGAGAAGGTCAATCCCCTGGATCTATATCATCCTTTTTGTGCCTTCTCTGCCCCTACCCCATCCCACCCCCTCCTTTCTCTTGCTTAGCTAGCTTCCTCTTCTTAACCTGTCTTATTTTTACCTTCTTATCTTTAAAAATGCTTTTTTTCATTCCCCTCTCCTTTAAAATAAAAGTTTTATCTGGATAGAATATTAGCTAGAGCAACAATTCTTAACCTTTTGTTTGTCATTGGCCTGTTTGGCAACCTGGTGAAACCATCTTCTTTAAATGTACAAAAAACAAAACCAATTATGGTAACAAGAATAGCTACTTTTACATAGTACTTTAAATTTTACAAAGTAATTTTTTCCTCTTTTTATAGATGAGGAAACCCCTGAGAGCCAGGGGTTAAGTGACTTATCTAGGGTCACACAGCTAGTGGCCAAATTAGAACTCACGTCTTTGTGATTCCAGGTCAGTGCTCTATCCATCGGGTCACCTAGCTGCATTATTATATGAAACAAAATACATAGGGATTACAAAGGAAACCAATTCTAATAGAATGCTGTTACCATGTTGGTTTTTTGTGTTTTGTTTTAACTTCACAGACCCTAGGTTAAGAATCCCTGATCTAAAAACATATTGTAGTCATGGAAAAAATAGTGAACTTAGAAGGCCTGAGTCTGAGTCCTGGATCCAACACTAGATGTATCAGTCATTTTCCTCATCTCTAGACATAAGGACTAGATCTATGATTTCTTTATTATAGGGAATTCCCTCTATCAATTCAGGCTGCAGGCTTCCCTGAAATTTACAGTCTTAGAAAGTTCCCCAGGACACTGGGAAGTTCAATGACTTGCTCTGGGTCCCAGACACACAGCCATGTGTCAGAGGTGGGACATGAATTCTGGTCTTCATGTCTCTATCCATTAGGCCACACTGCCTCTCATTATATTTGTGGGTACCTATTGTATTAAATGAGACAATGAAGGCACAGTGGGTTTTTTTTAACCTATCAAATGCTATTTATCTATTATTGTTGTTCATCCTTCATTTTTGAAGAGGACCAATGACATCACAGGGTGATATATTGACTTGCACATGAATTGGATTTAAGTAAAGCAGAGCTGCCCTTAGTTGTCAGTCTCACTTTCTCTTCCAGAGTCATCAAATTCCAGTGGGAAGACAAAAGTCAAGATGACTGGTGATGGCTAATGATGCAGTGCCTTGGCATCTTTGCTGTCTGACCAATCTCTCAGCATTCCACAGTGCCTGCCTCAGTCACCTTGATGGACATTGAAACCAATTTTTCTCATCAATCCATTCTTCTGGGAGAAGTCTTCACATGTAGTGAGAGGAGGGAATAAAGGAAATTATGTGAGCAAATGCCGTCTTTAAGAAATGAATGAAGTGTGTTACCAATGGTCCAGAAAGAACCCTTCTGTTATTCAAAGTGAGTCCACTGGGTTGCCAAAGTGTTTGACCATATTTTGTCCCCAGACATCAGTTTTTGTCACTAGACACCTTCATTGCAGTGAGAACACCCTGCAGGCATATGTTCCCTCTAAGTAAATGAGACCCTCCAGAAGGCCTTCCTGCAGGATGTAACATGCTTTACACAAAGTCCACTTCTGGATCAATGAGTGCCACAAAAAGCATTCTTCCTTGAGGTAAAGGACTTGAAAGGGGGAGAATTTTTTTTTTAAGTTTCCCATTTTTTCCACAGGCTTCTTCTTATCAAAGAGAAGAGAAAGAGCCAGAGATGATTCTGGTTGTCTAATTATTACCAACTAGTTGTACCCATTAGTTAATTTACTGGAGTGAAAATGAAAAGATTGAATAATGAGAGATTTGATTGAGGAACACAGAGGCATTTCCATAGACACCACTGAAAAACCTGAGCCTAGCCCTCATTTTCTAGGCTTATTAAGTCTTTGCCTTGGGCAATGCAGACCCTGTCTTTGTGTCAAGGTCTTAGACTTTGTAAGCCATGGTTTTTGGATAGCTTTGAATGATTCCAGGAGGTGGTTCATCCTCAGTAATAAATGGTTTTGTCAAGGTAGAGTAGAGACCCCACACAAGGCTCCCTCCTCATCTCTCTCATGTCAGGGGCCCCACACAGGATGTTAACAAGCTAGGGGCAGATTAACACCGTTCTAAGAAGGAATGTGCATAAGCTCCATTGGTCACAGGTAGCTCACTAATGGACCAACCCAGGCAGGCAATTTTTCTCTTTTTACATTCACAGCAACTGAAAGACCTAGAATTTTGCAAAATGTCTTAGAAGGTGAAAGTGTCCTGAACTTTCCCTCCTGTAAACATAGTAATAAAGAAGGGTGTTTAGAGAGAAGAGAAAGAAAAAGGAGAGGTGTGGACAAAAGAAAAAAAGAAGACCTGGGAGAAAGACAAGTGAGTGAAGAGAGAAAGCTGGAGTAAGAATGAGAGAGGAAAGAGAAAGTTTGAGAGAGAGAGAGAGAGAGAGAGAGAGAGAGAGAGAGAGAGAGAG